>NW_004798733.1:36039-40089 GCF_000002075.1 Aplysia californica | reverse complement strand
AGAAAGAGAGAGAGAGAGAGAGAGAGAGAGAGAGAGACAGAGATCTTTTTCTCGGTATCTGTCTCCCTTTTCTCTGTATCTCTCTCTGTCTCTGCTCATTTGACCTTATGCAGTTGCAAGCGCAAAAGTAGAGGCAAAATGACGATAGTAAGAAATAGGAAAGAAAAAGCAGCAGTTCCCTATGGCTATTGTAGTTCAGGCACAGGAGCATGACATTGTTGGATCAGCACATGTACAATTCTACTGTGCATTAAAAGGAGAAATGTCACCCCTTCGGGAATGGCCTAAAGAAACTTCAGTCAGTGGACGGGGGGGGTCAAATATTAAAAATAGAAATAATTTGAAAAATAAAAATCTTTAAAAAGCAGGACTGGCTTTGGTGTGGTGTATCATGTAACAAGGTTACGGTCACAAAGACATTTTGTTTTGCTCAGGATTTTAGGCCACTTGTAACACAATTAGGTGAACAAACTCCAGAAAAATAGAGAGGTGTTGTCACAAGAGAGTAACAAACACAAGAAAAAGTGAGAGGAGAGATAAGGATGACAGATGTTTCACAGAAACGAAGAAGAAAAACCACAACAGAGCACACACCCACCAACCACCCACCCACAACAAAAAACAGGGATACCAAATGATTTGGGAAAAAAACCCTGAAAATGAGCGGAGCATCACACCTCACCTAAAACGAACCTTGTCAAATCTTTAAATGAACAAACAAAAACATTTCTCTTACCATTCCTCTTTCTTTTGCAAGTGTAGGAAAAAACCCGGAAAAAGCCAGAAAAACCGGAGATTTGGCATCCCTGAAAAAATTAAGCCGCATGAAGAGGGACAAAAACCAGAAAAGTAAGCTCAGAATTTGGCCAGCCAAAGTGGTTGAGACTGAAAGGAAATTAATGTCCTCTCAAATTCCTGATGGCCGAATCCAGGACAGTCCCGGGAAATTGGGGTCAGACAGCAAGCCAGCGCTTTACGGCCAACACGGACTAACCAAGTCGCCGCAAAACGACAAGGCAGGGGACATAAAACTCACCTATGGTCAGTTTGAAGCTCTGAGACGCGGAGTAGATAGTTCCGGAAACGTTGTTGGATGCCGTGCAGCTGGAGAAATAAGAAATCCAAGTTAACAATTTGTTATTTCTTTTTATTTCAAAATGTAGATGATTTTATACACCCAAATCGACACAATTTAGGTCATTTAGGAGACAGGCTCCCCCGCTGCCTGTTATGGCCAACCCAGGCTGAAAAGGTTAGATCCAGCAGAAAAATCCAGATTCTCAGGAAAAATTCTCTCCACTCAGGATTTGATCTTTGGTCTCCTGCGTGTGAGAGCGAAGCGCCTAACCGCTACACCGCAGACGCCGGTAAATCCAAGTTTAATAACATTACAAGTGGAACAATAAGAAAATATAATCATAATAAATAACGTTTGTATAGAACAAATTCCTGCTCGACAGCAACCTCTATACTCTATGCGCTTTACAATCTATTAGTTTTAGTTTTAGTAGAGGTTTTACGGCGCGCGCAACTGCATCAGGTCATATGAGTGCCTGACGATTTGAGGTGTTACAAGAGAGTTACAATCATAAAAAAGAAGTAGGGGAGATAAGAACGATAGATGTTTGATAGGAAAGAAGAAGCAAACCACACCAGAGCACCCGCCAACCACCCACTTACAATCTATATACTCTTACCCCAGTAGACCCGATAGCATTCTGAAACAATCGAAACTTTCTGAGATGTTCAGACAAAATGAGTTACTTCTTCTAATCTGCGAACGGAGACATACTATATCAGCCAAAAGGCTACTCACTCAGAGGTCAAATTTGCAGATTTCCAACAGAAGCCATCAGTTTAACAGGTCTTTAACATGCTTAACAAGTTTAACAAGTCTTTTGTTATTTCATACTGGTAAATTAACTCAACTTATAAATTAGACGGATGTATGTCCGCAAGGTAAAAATTCCAGCAGTAACTCATTTTGTCAGCACCCAAACATAATAATATCCATATTTCTCCATATTTCTCTCCCTAACACATACTTATATTCTCCAGCGTCTTCCGCGATGCTCAAGTTGGTCAGAGTCAAAATGTTCGATTCCGACAAGGTACGGTTCTCGTCTCCACTTTTGAACCACACATAGGTCGCATCTGGCACAGCGGAGCCGTAACAGGTCAAGGTCACGCTGCCTTCCTCCGTGGCGGAGTTGTCCCCGGTGATGAAGGCCTCCTTCACAGGATCTATAGAAAGAAGGAGAAGGTGAAAAAACCCGAAAGAGAAAAAAACCCCTCCTCTTCAGCCTTTACAGGATAGGCGACAACTCAGTCCATGCGGAACAGTCAGCCAAGCAAGGGGAACCATCTGTTACAAGCTTTGCTCAATGCTTGAAGCGCTCAGAAGGTAATATAGACCCAACCCTGGACAGCGAGACCCCCCCCCCCCCCCAAAGCTGTACAGGAGCCTGGGAAACCTTCGCACTAGAGACTGGGGCGTCCTGTTTTATGTTTTAGTAAGAGTTTTACGGCACTTACAACACAATACGGTCATATATAAGTGCCGAAGATTAGATGGGATACAAGAGAGTAACCACAACAAAAAAGGACAGGAGAAACGGGACAATAGATGTTTGATTGGAAAGAATGAGCAAATGAGCAAACCACAACAGAACACCTCCTAACCCTCCCTCTCCACTCGGATGTCCAATTTAAGGGAAGACCAGGGTCAGCGAGCGATCCCAGACAAAATATCGATAAAATTTTTCAAATTATCCAACTTTTGTTTCTTAGGGAAAAACATCCTTTGACATCTGTTCTATCAGGTCACAATGAAGAAACTGTTGAAAAAACTTGACTGTCAAATTTCCGGCTGATAATTCAATATTTACTATGAAATTCTTCTGCACTAAGAAACTGGTTTGAAAATCCAAGATGGCAGCCACAGAGACCCATTTGTCAGAAAAATTCAACAAATTCACCCTTAGCAGTACATCCTACTTACCTATGCACTTCTTTCACAATTACATGAAAGTGAATAAAAGTCATTCGTTTAGAAATTTTTTTCCGGGAGTGTACGTCTCCCCACTTAAAGATGA
The DNA here is from genome assembly GCF_000002075.1 of Aplysia californica. Classification (NCBI taxonomy): domain Eukaryota; kingdom Metazoa; phylum Mollusca; class Gastropoda; order Aplysiida; family Aplysiidae; genus Aplysia; species Aplysia californica. Next base: position 36,994 of record NW_004798733.1, on the reverse strand, counting down.
AAGAGAAATCGAGAAGAAGAAAGCGTAACACACTCACAATGCACCCTGATAGTTTCCGTGAGCTGACACAAAGCTGCCGCAGGGTCGGAGCACAATTCTGGCGCGACCGCGTTGAAGTCGCTGTTGACCACAAAGCAGGCAATGGCAAGGTCCTGGTCTGACCGGCTGACCGAGGCGACGGTCAGTGTGCTGTCCATCACTCTGGTGCAGCTGGGACTGCCAGTCCGCTCAACTGGTTGGACAATAGAGCAAACAGACTGTGAAGCACACACACACACACACAGACACAGACACACACATACACACATACACACACACAGACATACACAGACACATACAGACACATATTAACAGAAACTTCAAACAAACACACATGCACACACACTCTGCACACACACACACACACACACTCTGCACACACACACACACACACACACACACAAACACACACACTGACAGAGACACACACCCCAATACACAGAAACGGACATCCAGACATAAAAAATACTATTCACACAAACACACACACACAAATATAATTCACACAAACACGCATATATACTACTATTCACACACACACGCATGCACGCACACACACACACACACACACACACATACACACACACACACAAGAAAGTCAAGCACACACCACTGACCTGATTTCACGCGGGCATCAGATACGAACTCGGGAGTATTATTGCGGTAAATGCGCCACACGATGCTGCCTTTCGTCTCTCTGCCCACATTGGCGCTGCACGTGACCTTGACCTCTGTCCCCTCTACTACAAACTTGTCAGACAGCAGCGAGGCCGGGCTTGTGCTGAGGATTGATGGCTCTTGGGGGCGGGCTGAAGAAACAAGTTTGATGTGCGTCTGAGTTACGCAATTGCAGATTCTATTTGCTTTGTTGGTTCTTTGGTTGGGATTTAAAAAAAAATTTTTTTTATTATTTTTT
>NW_004798733.1:23880-35294 GCF_000002075.1 Aplysia californica | reverse complement strand
CGATCAGACAGACAGACAGACAGACAGATAGACTGACAGAGACAAACAAAACAGCAGACAGAAAGACAGACAGACGGATAGACAGACAGACAGACAGACAGACAGACAGACAGACAGAGACAAACAAAAACAGCAGACGGAAAGAAAAATAACGGCGTCTTCTAATTGTCCACATGCAATATCGTTTTTATAAACATCATCCCAGTTGCATTAAGATTAAGATGGAATTTAAAGCAATTCGCCACAACAATATCTACGTCTACTTTTACTATTAGTTTCAGCAAGATTTCAACTGCACTTGCAATACAATAGGGTCAGAGATTCACGCCCCTATCAACACAATTTAGATCATTTAAGAGATGGGTTACAATACTACCCCCCTGCTTGTCCGGGCCAACACAGGCTGAAAGGGATGTAAAATGATGAAACGTCCCAGAAAAACATGCAGAGATAATCGATTTTTTTTTTACAGAAAACAGGAATTCAACTTTCACCTCTTGCGTGTGATGGTGCAGCACCTGAACGCTACACCACAAACGCAAGCAGCAAAAAGTAAGCCATGCTGTGTTCAGTGATAAAGAATGGATGCACCTGAACGCTACACCACAAATGCTAGCAAAGAGTAAGCCATGCTGTGTTCAGTGATAAAGAATGGATGGAAGCGCATTAAAGGGCTACGAAGCGCGCATTCAGGCCCAAAGTAGGGTTCATTGGGAACAGAGCAGGCTTTTCTACACACCGCTTCTTCTGTGTTTGAATTGAAGCTCCAACAGCACTTTATGTCACAGTTTTACACCTCTTCCAACATCATTAGGTCCTATTTTTACATTTAAACCTAAACAGCGGACACACCAAAGTGAATGTCACACATTCCGTACAGTTACAAGTAGAAATGTCCAAGTGTTGTATTATTTCCTTCCACCACCGGAGGTGTTATAATTATTCCTTTCAATATATAAAAATGTTTAAAATTCAAGCTACTTCCATCTTACATTTGTGAACCGTGCTGACAAAATGAGTTACTTCTTGCAATCCAAGAATGAAGATATTAGCCAAAAATCGGCACTTGGGTCAAATTAGTAGATTTTCAATTGATGCCATTTTGTTCAAGTCTACCGTGTCTTTTATTATTCCATACTTACAATTGTACAAACTCCACCTATAAAGTTGATGTATTAATTTCCATGAGGCTCTAAATGTGAGAGTAACTCATTTTGTCAGCACGCCTCACATTTGTGTATATTTATAACAATTTCAATTGTAGGTCTTTATTTCATTACGTGAATACATACGGGTTCCCGCCCTTTAACTCTTTCACTACCGGGGGGGGGGGGGTTTCCTCACCGTGACCGGGCCCTATCTGTGACCTACTTTCTGATTCTGCCTACCGTCGGACAAATTAAAGATCTTAGAAGTTCAATTTTCAATACTAGCCACATGTATTATACACGGAAATAAAGAAAAAATAATGACCTATCTCAACATGTTGCTAAAATCGATCATTCTGAAGCCTGAGGTTTCAGATTTGATTATTACAAAAATAGGAGTGGTGTTCAAGCCGAAAGTGGAGAGCCATGAAACACAGCTCGCGATACTGAAAGAGTTCTAAAAGCTCTAAGGTTACTTTCCCAGAAGCGCCACCACCGATTCTTACACTACAGCCTACGATGGGACCAAGCCAAGTCAATGGAGGGCCTTGAGGCCTCCCTTAAAGCCTACGATGGGACCAAGCCAAGTCAATGGAGGGTCTTGAGGCCTCCCTTAAAGCCTACAATGGGACCAAGCCAAGTCAATGGAGGGCCTTGAGGCCTCCCTTAAAGCCTACAATGGGACCAAGCCAAGTCAATGGAGGGCCTTGAAGCCTCCCTTACAGCCTAACATGGGACCAAGCCAAGTCAATGGAGGGTCTTGAGGCCTCCCTTAAAGCCTACAATGGGACCAAGCCAAGTCAATGGAGGGCCTTGAGGCCTCCCTTACAGCCTAACATGGGACCAAACTAATTCAATGGAGGGCCTTGAGGCCTCCCTTACAGCCTAACATGGGACCAAACTAAGTCAATGGAGGGCCTTGAGGCCTCCCTTACAGCCTAGGATGGGACCAAACTAATTCAATGGAGGGCCTTGAGGCCTCCCTTACAGCCTAACATGGGACCAAGCCAAGTCAATGGAGGGCCTTGAGGCCTCCCTTACAGCCTAACATGGGACCAAACTAAGTCAATGGAGGGCCTGGAGGCCTCCTTTACAGCCTAACATGGGACCAAACTAAGTCAATGGAGGGCCTTGAAACCCCATAAAAAACACAAACTAATGACCGCAGCGTTAGGTATTCGAACCAGGGTCATCCACATCAGAGCCAAGCATGACCTTAGAGGACAAAACAGTGTGTCCCTACACTTTCCAGAGACGGGAAAAGGCAAAGAACGACAGAGGAACAAGTGGAAGGAACAAGTGGAAGGAACAAGTGGAAGGAACAAGTGGAAGGAACAAGTGGAAGGAACAAGTGGAAGGAACAAGTGGAAGGAACAAGTGGAAGGAACAAGTGGAAGGAACAAGTGGAAGGAACAAGTGGAAGGAACAAGTGGAAGGAACAATCTTGAAAGAACTTTTACCTTTGATGGTAACCTCCTTACTGCTGGTTGCCGTGGCCGTGGCGGTTGTGACATACGTCAAATCACAGACGTACTTCACTCGTTCAGCACCAACAATTTCATCTTGGCAATTGGCGTTTGAAATATTCACTGTGTAGGTGTCGCTGTTGTAAGATATACGAGTGGGTGGTTTATCAGTAGTAATATTACCATTTATGATGTGGTTCACCAGCGTTGTTTTGTTTGAACCGATGTCCTTTGAGATTTGAATGATAACAACCAACCCCAGGCTGCCAGACACCTGACACTGAACGGTAAACCACTGTCCAAGTTCAGCGTCAGACACCACAGTGCTCACAGTCATTTGGGTAGAAGCTAGGCAGGTAACAACTGAAAAGATAAAAGTTACAACGAATTTAAAAACCATCTGAACCTGTAGAGTTTTTTGCAAATATAACAAGGCAATACACCACAAGGAAAAAAATCAACTAAAACATATATCGACTATGATAGATAGACCTGAATACAGGAGTGGAAAAGAGACTTTAAATAGAAATAAGTGTCACCACACGATGGAATCAGGCACTCATCATTTTTGGGGCGCATAGAGTATTTGATTTCATCTCATTCTTCTGTCTTGCTTTTGATGAAAAAGACACAGGTTTATCTTGAATAATAGAAGTAGAAGTCGAGACATTTTCAAGTTGTTTCTTTTCCCTGCTGACACAAAGTAAAACTTTTACTGTAAAATGTTGATGCACCGAGCAGAGTTCATTACTCCACTAACTTAACTTGCAACTGTAGTACTTCACTCACTGACATATATAAGCAGGTTGCACAATGATCAGTCGGTGCATGATAAAGATAATAATAGTTTGTGAGGCATTGTGGTGAAATCAAGCGCTCATCAAAATAATGAAATCAAAGAAACTGGCATTTTTCTAGCCGTTGGGCAATATTTTTCTGAATAAATTTTCTTTTTTTTTTTGCTCAACACCTTTTGCCTTTCATGTCCCTTCAAATACACATTTCAGAGTGGATTACACAGAAAAACTTGATTAAAAGCACAAAAATGTAAATTTTCAGTTTCCAAGGACTCTGAAGCCATGAAAGTCACCAAACTTTGGCGCCCATTTTCTCTCCCATGTTTACCTCTGAAACCAGGCGACCTCCACCTTCTTCAATCGCAAAAATCACGACTTCTATTCACGACAGATGGGTAATTTTTTCGCCAAAATCACGGCAAATAAACAAGCTTTAAGAGAACACCAAAAAGTTACATATTTATGATACTATGACCAAAAACTGATAAGTGCCGGATTCCACCCTACTGTGACCGTGACACATTTTATAATATTTAAATAGCATGCACCAAGAGGGTTCTAAACGCTGTACAATGCAGAATTATCGTTCAACTTAATCAGTAATCAAAGGACACAAAAAGCACAAATGTGCTGTGAGACCATTCAACAAACTACAAGACACACACACGCTAACAATACTCCCTGTCCCACACACAAAATTTACCAAATCACTGGCTAAGGTGTTGAACAAAAATGTGTCTTTAAATAGACTTTTCTGCAACTCTCTGATCTTATGATATAATACACACATTGCTTTCAAAAGCAAATCCCAAAGTTTTGCATATATATATATATGGGAAGAAAAAGGTCTTCCACTGAACTTGTTAGACTTTACTCTCATGAGATTCTCATCTGCAATCTCAAATGTCTTGATTATGACTCAATTTAAAGGTCTTTATTAAAGATATACAGCGGTGTTTTGTTGTTCGTGCAATGGCCACATAAAAGAACATATCTACTTTGAATGGGAGTAGTTGGATAGCAAGGAAACTTAGCACATTCCAACAAGCACCCTCTGGCGTGTGCAGATCGACTACTGTTCATTAGCTGTAGGGGTTCGTTCAGTGTGGAGTTTTAGGTGTTTTTTATTTTAAAGATCTCTCGCCTCTCATTCGAAAGTCAAATTAAACTAAGAAAACAGTCGCCCCTTCCACCGGAAAAGGTATTTTTTGTCAGTGTAACCATTTTAAAAAGGCCGGCACTATTTCTCTGAACGTTCGGGAAAATAAAGCTGGGCACTATTTCTCCGAACACTCTGAAATCACATCCTTTCCCGCAAATTTAGGATATTATAATATTATATAGATCTATAATTATAGTATAGGCCTACCAAAGATTGTTCGTATACAATGTGGTTCAATCGGTCCAAAAAATGTCCGCAGTAAATATTTATATAAAGAAATGCTACAGTTCCAAACAGTTTTTGGATATGCCTATGAAGGGTGCTGCTCTTAAACTTAATGTGTTGTGTTCACTCGTGTGCTGTCTAGATCTAGATCTACGGAGGGTTATTGATAACGACACATAGAACTAGCATCTGCGTTTGTCGCGGCCGCGACCAATCAATCGTGGCTCGATTTTTGGGCATTTGTTGGTCCCCGAATCGGGTGAAAAAAGTCAAATAAAAAAAATAATTTTAAAAAGTTCAAGAAACCGAACCTCTTTACTTTTGAAAGAGAGTTCACCAAGCTCCACTTCGTCTCTTTCTCACTTGTTGTCACCACGTTTATTTGTTGAATACGTTACAGTTACTTTTATTTTTTCCTCTTTGTGGTGTTTTATTTTGTTAGTGTGTATTTTTTTCTCTCTTGTTATTGTTCTGATGTGTTGTTGTTCTATCAATTTTTTTTGTTGGGGAAAAAAAGGGGGGCCGGGGGGATGTTGTATAGTGTAACATCATTTAATTTGTTTGTTTGTTTTTGTAAAGTGTTTTACGGCGCTCGCAACTGCATACGGTCATATGAGCGCGCGGGACACACCTAATATTTTCAGTTGGTAGGAAATTTTGAATTTTGCCCGGGTGGCGGCCGAAGCCTACTCTTATCGATTTTAGACCACCAAGGGATCTTTAACGTGCGCAACTTGCACACGGGCCCTCCGAGATTTTTCGCCCTTGTCCGAGAAGGCTAGGTGTAGATCTTTCCTACCACAAGATCAGGGGTGTGACAGAAAGACAGCAGTAAGGAGGAGCCAAGAAGTAGCAGTAGAAAGGCTGCAGAAAGAGTCAGGAGCCCAGAGGAGGGGGCAAAGGAGGTGAGGGGGTGGGGGCAGAAAGTGGAATTGAAAGCAGACAACAGAACATTGTTAGAGAACAGGAAAGGAGGTGAAAGGAGATAATTTTAGAGAAGAAAATTTTTCGGTCGCTACCCGGATTCGAACCCGGGACCTTTGAATGAGAGGCCAACACCTTAACCTCTAGGCCACGAGAGCCCCCTTCATTTAATTTGATGGTCCTACCTTCATTAGATTCTAAATATGTATATATATAGATTTAAATGTGTTATGTTAAAGCGTACGTTCCACCAAAATCGATTACATGTACTGACACTGGCAGGCCCCTTAATGTGTGTGATTCCATAATTTACATGTAATATCCTGTACTTTGTTTTAAAATTACGCACATTAAGTAGTTAAAACAGCCAATCTTCTTCGGACAGGTGGACTCACACCCTTATTTGTTTATTTTTGTGGTTGTTTATGGGTTGTTCTAATTTTGATTTCATTCGGTTGTGAAACTTTTCTTTTTCACGTTTTTACACTCATCTAAAAATCTCTAGACTAGTTCTTGAAAATTGAAATAGATATATAGATCTAGACCTAAAAATTTGCTCCTGTGTGTGTGTGTGTGTGTGTGTGTGTGTGTGTGTGTGTGTGTGTGTGTGTGTGTGTGTGTGTGTGTGTAGTGTGTGTGTAAGTGGAGAGAGGAGTGTGTGTGTGTTTGTTTTTCGGGCTTTATTTCAGCCTTTATTCAGTAACAGTTCAAACTTTATTTCAGCCTTTATTCAGTAACAGTTCAAAGTATACAAAAATAGAAATACAGGATCCATTCACTCCAGGGCTCATGAGTCGTTCCTCTCTTTCAGTTTCACTCATTCATTCAATTCCCGTGTTCTCTCTCGCGGCTCATCTCCGTCCGCATGACTTCCACACCCCACACCTCCCTCCAGGCACACACAAAGAAAATCTCACTCATTCCCTTGCCACCCTGCAAACCATGATGAACAATATTAGCAAAACACTGCCTTAGCCGCATTCCTTTCGTTCGTGAGCTGCCCTGTGGACCAGGCCAGGGGGGTCGGTGTCATTCCCTTGTAGTTGCTGTCGCCTGTGGATACACTTGTACTCGTACATTCTTCCTTTCACCTGCTCTGTCACTCACACAGTCTCTCCATCCACAGCTCAGCTCGTCATACGTTCAAAAGTTTCCCACTGATCATGTTTAGTTAGTGTGTGTATAAGTTTGTGTGTGTACATGTGCAAGATGGTGGTGGGTGTGTGGTGGGTGTTACAGAAGGTTGTCTGTAGGCGGGCTTGCCATGCGGTGTTCCTTCCCAGTTCCCAGACCAGAGGCAGAATGAAAGTTGGCGCCGAACTCTTGCAATAAATAGGCAAAAAATCACGAGATCCGAAGCCGGAAACCGTTCGGAGAAATAAAGATCAGCACTATTTCTCCGAACGTTAGGAGAAATAATCACTTCATTTTAAAAAAGCGTTTTCTGAAATTTGAATTCTAATTTATTCAAAAACTTGTTAGTAAAAAAAAAATTAATATTCAAAACATCTAAAAATCTCTAGAGATCTCGATTTCTAGCTCTAGAAATTGAATTCGAAGCAAAAATTGCTTCCCCGGTCCTCGCAGAATGGCAGAATGAAAGAGGACGCCGAAATCTTGCAAATATATATAACCTAAAAATCTCGAGAACCGAAATCGTTCAGAGAAATAGATCTAGAATCTAGATCTAGACCTAGATTTAGATTTTAGATCTAGATCTAGATGTCAAGTTTATTTTCCCAAGCGTTCGGAGAAATAGTCACTTCGCTTTTTAATTCAGAGTGATTATTCTCACCTGGGCCTGGGGTCAGGATAAACTGGATATTATTCTCACCCAGGCTGAGAATAAAATTGATACTAACTAGATCTAGGATCTAGATCTATATTCTCACCCCGAGTGAGAATAACGACAGCCCACTATTCTCACTCTTTTTTTCATTTCGGGCATCATAGGACCCCTGTCACTGAGGGCTCCAAGAGACAAAACTCACCTCCCTCTCTCACTCCGCAGAGCCTATGAGGCGTCTAAAATCGCCAACGGGCGGGCCAGCTCTCTAAGGTGGAAGGCGACTATTGTCGAGGCTTACCATTGTCGATTTGGGGGAAAACCAAATCCTCCATTACTTTTAATCTCCTTGGATATACAGCAAGGGACCGCAATTGTACAGGAGTGCCAAGCCCAAGCTGCCCACTTCCTGAACTCGAAACTTTGTCCAAAGAGGAGAAATTATTACGGCAGATCGTTCGGAATTTCTCCTCGGCTCGAGTTCGAGGAGGAAGACTACTACTGTAGAATATACCTTGCCCATTACACATAAAAAGAAAGGTCAATGGTTGGGGAGGAGGCTGTAATTTTAAGACTGAAAATAATAGTTTACGGACTCAAGACTGCAATTTACAGGATGAGGAACTGATACAGACAGGCGACTCGGAACTTCCCGAGAGTCCGAATGAATCAGAACTCTTAACAAAACTCGTTAAGTTCGTTCCAGGTGCTCATTTGTAATTACTTACCTGATAAAATAATCAATGAAATATTTAGCAAACTCGCTGATGAAGTCATCTTGCGTATATTTGATGCTATTCCTTTACACAATATAAACGAAAATTCAAGAAAAAAGCACAATAATATTCATTGTGGGTTCCCAAGTTTACACTAACAATCCGCCATGTTTAGCGTTTCATTTACTTCCGTGTGATATCCCGACAGCCTTTACGACCAGAGCTCGACCTACTTTCTCAAACTTAGATAACGGTGTTGACGATTTTTCTGCACCCCAAATAGTATTATACATTGTCTCAGTGGATCGCATTACAGTGCCATTTTCGAAAACAAAGACACACACACACACACACACACACACACACACACACACACACTCACGCATTTACACACAAGGAATCTGTCCAGTCCTCGCATGACACATATTGTTGTTATAATGAATATGTCGTCATCATCAAGAGCTAGATCTGTGACCGACGTCGGCCATCATGGTGCCCCATTCTTTTTTCTGTTCGGATGCTCACCAAAAAAACCCAACTATATTTCCTTATCTTTTCCCGTGACCCATCAGTTTAGGCTTTTTACAAGTAAGTTGCTCTGGGCCTACCCTTGCCGCCATTTGCTTTCAATTTTACAAGTGAAAGCAGCATGTTCGAGGTCTGTATGTTTACTTCAGTATCCCAGAATTTGAATATGTTTCTTCCCTAGTGTTTTCATCATCGAGTAGCCCACGTGGAATTCTTCAAGTACAACCTCATTAGATTTCTTTTCCTTCCAAGAAATTCTCAACAGTCTTCTAAGAAACCAAGGAGGGTGGTTGGCGGGTGCTCTGGTGTGGTTTGTTCCATCTTTTCTATTAACTATCTATCGTCCTAATCTTCCCTCTTTCTTTTTTTTTTAATTTGTTACTCTCTTGTAACACCTCTAATCTTCAGCACTTATGTCTTATATGACCTTATAGTGTTGCAAATGACATTGAATTCTTACTAAAACAGCACAATTTTGTTGCTTCTATTTGGTTTCCAGCGTCCTTGGTGATTGTCCAGCATTCACAGCCATAAACATGTAGAACATAGAACCGTAAAAACACTCCTATTTTGTTTGTAATTGACACATGATTACATTTTGGGGGATTGAACTCATTTTACTGAAACTGTCCTCAACTGCACTGTAATTTATGTATACAGTCATACTTTTTATTTTGCCCTGATTAGCCCACGGTCAACGGTGCTCACTCATTACATCCTTTATTTATTTTTCCACTACCAAACGGTTGCAAGTCAAAACGCACACGAACCAACTTAGTTATTGGCTTCTTCTTTTTTTTGTGTGTTTCCCCAACCTTTCCATGCATCATATCACGAGAACGAAAAGAGATCTTACGACACAAAAACAAAAATGAACAAACAAAATAATAATAATAATAATAATAATAATAATAATATTAATAATAATAATAATAAAAATAATAATAATAATAATAATAATAATAATAATAATAATAATAATAATAATAATAATAGATAGCATTATAGCGCATAATATCCCCGCTCAACAGCAGGCTCTATGCGCTTTACACTATATTATTACCCCAGCAGACCATAGAACACTCCGAAACATTTTCAGCTTCCCGGGAAGCATACAGTGCAAGCAGCCGATTAAGCGCTCAAACACTAACAAACTGACAAGATCTTTCGCTGTCTATAGCCGGGTACCCATTCCCACCTGGGTGAAGTGAGGAAAATTCGTGTAAAGTGCCTTTCCCAAGGACACAACGTCGGGTCCCTGACGGGATTCGAACCCACGACCTTACGGTTGCGAGTCCGAGAGCCTAACCACTAGGCCACCGACGCCACAAATCATACACATTACAAGAATGGGAAGTTAAAATTTCCAACAGACAAAAATAAATGGAAGAAAGCTGGGAAATGTACGACTTCAAACAGTTAGGATAAACGAAAACAGCGGATGGGATGTGTACTAAAGATGTAAGATGCAGAACAGGCAATAGCAAAACACAAGACAATGCAACCAAACAGCATTGTAATATTATGGAAAGACAGTGAGTACCAAGAGTCTCAAAGTTAGGGCCATTAGTTATGTATGAGTGTGAGGCCTAGGTATTTAAAAAAAAGGGAAGACATATAAGCAGAACCAAGCAAAAGTAATGTGATTTTATCGAACGCTGCTTTGTGTCAACTTTTCTTGTAAAAGAACAAATGAAAATGCCTTGAAAGAACTTGATACACAGTGTAGTGTGTTTTCTATGATCAAAAAAAGGAAGCGCAAATATCTGGGACACACGAATGGAAACATAAAAAACGGACCTGATGACAATCGTGCTTCATGGCAAAAATAGAGGGGAAAATGTTATATGGATCAAAGACCTACAACACTCGTTGAAAGTTGTAAGCTATATAAAGTACGACGTTGATCAATTACTTAATGAAATAATTCACCAGAGCGGAGAAATTAATCTCTTATTTGTTTTAATTCCCTCAAGAGTGTTAATTTAGTAAATGACTTCAAAATGCTCAAAATTCTGTGCTGCTGACTGTATGTTCTACTATTTACTACTTAATTATTTTTTAAATGATACGTGACGTACTGGTACAATCACCTGTCCGGTTTTCCAATCGACGAAGAAATCGCGCGACGTATTTCAATGGGGAACAAAAATTACTCGGCACCGGGTAGAGTTCCACTTGTGACAGCGACAAAATACTACAAGGCTACTACTACCTGTAGTGTGCGTGTGTATGTGTGTGTGTGTGTGTGTGTGTGTGTGTGTGTGTGTGTGTCATCCACAGTTGGGAGTGGTCAGAGGGGCCCACATCCTGGGGCCATACGAATTATTATTCAAACATGTTAAAGTCTAATTAAGCTCATACGACTGTGTTCATAGTTTACGATCGGTGGACCTTTGAATAATTATTTTTTATTATCATTATGTTACGTGAAAAATTGCATTTTAAAAATCTAGACTAGATCTAGATCTAGATCTATTTATTTTTTTAATTCACACCCCTTCCCGACCAATCATAATAGCGCTTAGTCGCTTAGTCTACCGGTGTTTGCGAAACGTTATCATCGCACGCAAATGACGGGAGTGTTATCCTGTGTGTGGAGATTGGCCCTAGTTTTTTTCTTCGAGCAGGCCTAAGCTAAGGCTTAGATTTTTTATGTAAA
>NW_004798733.1:21138-23748 GCF_000002075.1 Aplysia californica | reverse complement strand
ATCCCCTCCTGGCTTCACATAGTGTAGTGGTTAACTCGGCTCTGGGGAACAGCTAAATGTATACGGTATTATTATAATAGTATTATATTTATCTTGTAAGATAAGCTCAGCTCGTTATGAGACCAACTGAAGCCGGTAATGTTTGAGTGTTCACTCAGTACATAGAATCTAGATCTACATCTTGCAATTGGGCAGGGATTATCATTATTAGGCAAGGCCTATTATTATTATTATTATTATTATTATTATTATTATTATTATTATTATTATTATCATCATTATTATTATTATTATTATTATTATTATAATGGCCTCTATACTCTATTATCATCATCATCATCATCATTATTATTATTATTATTAGGTCTATAATTATTATTACGCTTCAGTTGTGGAGTTTTCTTTTTATTCCTGTTGTTGTTGTTGTTGTTTGTTTGTTTGTTTGTTTGTTTTTAACGTAGTTGTTTTTACTCCCCCATCGACACAATGATTTAAAGCTGGAATCGAGCTCTGGTCTCCTGCCTGCTGCGGCTAAGTGGGCGGCTACTGCTACATTTTAAATTATCTATATATTTTTTAAATTTATTTATTTATTTATTTTTTATTTTTATTTATTTATTTATTTTTTTTTATTTTTTTTATTTTTTATTTTTATTTTAATTTTTTTAATTTTTTTTTTTTTTTTGGGGGGGGGTCGTGTTTTACGGTGCTCAAACTGCATAATGTCACCTGAGCACGAGGGACACATTCAACATTTTCATTTGGTAAGAATTTTTTAATTTTGCCCGGGTGCCGGCCGAAGCATACTCATATCGATTTTAGACCACCAATGGATCTTTAACGTGCGCAACTGGCACACGGGACTTCAGAGATTTTTGGCCTTTGTCCGAGAAGGTTAGGTGTAGATCTTTCCTACCAGAAGATCAGGGGTGTGGCTGAAAGACGTCGGTGGCCTAGTGGTTAGGCTCTCGAACTCGCAACCGTAAGGTCGAGGGTTCGAATCCCGTCAGGGGCCCGACGTTGTGTCCTTGGGAAAAGCACTTTACACGAATTTTCCTCACTTCACCCAGGTGGGAATGGGTACCCGTCTATAGACAGCGAAAGATCTTGTCAGTTTGTTAGTGTTTGAGCGCTTAATCAGCTGCTTGCACTGTATGCTTCCCGGGAAGCTGAGAATGTTTCGGGGTGTTCTATGGTCTGCTGGGGTAATAATATAATGTAAAGCGCATAGAGCCTGCTGTTGAGCGGGGATATGCGCTATACAAATGCTATTTATTATTATTAAGAAGGAACCAAGGAGTAGCAATAGAAAGGCTGCAGAAAGACTCAGGAGTCCAGAGGGGCAAAAAGATGTGAGGGGGTGGGGGCAGAAAGTGGATAAGAAAGCAGACGACAGAACATTGCTTGAGAGCAGGAAAGGGGGTGAAAGGAGATAATTTAGAGGAGAACAATTTCCGTCGCTATCCGAATTCGAACGCAGGACCTATTGAATGAGAGGCGAACACCTTAACCTATATATAGTATATAGGCCAAGACAGAGACCGTAAACACCGGTATTTATTATAATCATTGTGCCAAGAAAGCCCCCACTGCTGCAGCACAGACGCCAGTGGCTGTGGGGTGCGGGGTACTCGTTAACCCTATAGTATAAGAACCGTAGAGGGTTAACTCTTTCGTACCTGAGACGTTTTCATCTTCGTTTCTTCGTCTGTATAGAATAGACAAAATAAAACGTTAATTCAAGAGGGATGTAACCGAAACAAATCCATGCTATAGTTTCCTTTGTTAAGAATAAGCAACAGCACAAGTGGGTGGTTGGCGGGTGTTCTGCTAGTGCGGTTTGCCCCTTCTTTCCTATCAATATAATATTCTATCTCTCCTTCGTGTGGGTGGTTGACGGGTGCTCTGGTGTGGTTCGATCTTTCTTTCATATCAAACATCTCTATATAGTATATCGTCCTTATCTCATCTCCCTTTTTTGTTTGGGTTTTTTTCTCTCTCTTTTAGCGCCAACAATCTTCGGTACTTTTATTATCTTATGTTGTCGCAAGCGCCGTAAAACTCAAACAAAATTGTTGTTTTTTAAAAAAAACAGCACAAGCTGTACTAACATTTTCTGGAACTTCCTCCATGATTGACTAAAAACGAGTAGAAAAAGGAGGGAGAACCAGTTTTGAGTTCAGCACTTCAGTCCCAGTCGCTCAGAAATTAAGGAATTGCCTCTTCTACAGGTTTGGCTCTTAGTCTTTGTATATTTACATTTATTTATTTATTTATGTTTTAATTAATTAATTAATTGATAAATTAAAAAAAAAAAAATTAATTTATTTATTTATTTATTAAAAATTTATCTGGAAGCACATCAGCATAATAACGGTTATTTTGTGCAGAGAAAGAGTAATTAGCTAGACAGACCGAAATAACAGAGGAAAAGAAAAGAAATTGGACCTATCAGTGGCACCCTCCAACCACCCGTTCTTCTCCATGTACGTAGCACAAGTTCTGAGTTCGAACCTGCGTAAGGAAGATATTAATTATGTCCGGTGCTCTCAGTCACAGTCTGACTGTCGGAGAATTCCCTTTCACAGCTCGGAGAGTCGAATAGGTCGG
>NW_004798733.1:18805-20946 GCF_000002075.1 Aplysia californica | reverse complement strand
ACTCTCTTGTAACACTTCTACTAATCTTCTGGCGCTCATATGACCTTATGCAGTTGCGAGCGCTGTAAAACCTCTACTAAAACAAACAAAAAACATGAATGGAACCAATATCTTCAGTGTGCAATGGTAAAAGCCCGTCCGTTGATGTCTAACGATGACCAGCCTGACACGCAGAGGAGAATATTAAAACATTGTGAAATGGTATACAATTATGTTTAACGCCCCTATCAACACTACTAGGTTATTTAAGGGGCGGGACCTCCTAGTTTAACGTCCGTCTCCGATAGGACCGAGCCAAGTGGGAAGTTCGTGTTAAGTTGTTAAGTGCCTTTCCCAAGGACACAACGTCGGACCGAGCACTCGCAATCTCACGATTACGAGTCCGGTAGCCTAACCACTAGGCTACCGACACCACTGGAGAATAATATTATATATCCAACGAAATAGAAAAATTTAAAAGTATCGTAAGAAGACTTGTGACGTCTGCTTTGGCTGATGAGATCAATTCTGGCAGAGAAAAGTTTGCTACATTTTGAATGTTTAAACGTTCCATTTCCAATTGTGGATGCGCGTTGCTTGCGGGCTTCTCTCTTGGTTTTTAACAAAATTAATTTCTTTTCGTGAAGCTTCGTATTCGTATCATGACTTGCTGCCCACTGTGGGTACTATCAGAGAGTATTTTAGTGTCTCTGGTAGGCTACTATGACATTGTGACTGCTGCTCTCCAGCTGGGTCTGTCAGGAGCTAGGCAGTGGTAGAGAGTGTTGACTATTACCGTACACAGTGACGTCGCGTGTGTTGCAGACATCAGACAAGGTGGTGCATAATTAGAAAGTGAGCAAATGGGCAATAAGCTTAGTAGCTACTACGTATTAAGATTTTTAGAGAAAGTCAATTAGAATCTGCAGGATATCCCGTAATCTACATCTATCGATATTTACAACTGTTTCTAGGATCTAGGATTCTAGGTTTAAAAAAACCTGTGAGAAATTTTTGTTTTTCGAAATGTTTTCAAGAAAACAACATAACATAAAATAACATCAACGAGAACATTGCATTTTCTTAAAAACAACAGCAAGGAGACTAGGATCGGTGCATCAGAGTTGTAGTTTATTCATGAGCATCTTCAACAAAGTGGTAACAAAGTCTTCATGTAACTTTCAAGACACAATAAATAATAATATTAAGATTAGTATTGAAGAGAACACACGCAGAGCTCCATGGCTAAACGCACTACATTTGTATACCTGTCCCCGTGGTTTTATGCACCCCGCATAATTTAGCAAAATTTGATCATTTTTGGCATAATTTTTGATTATTTTCCTTTATCATTCTTTGTTAAAATTAATAGAATCGCATAATTTCACATTTTTTGGGCTCAGTTTGCATAATTTCAGAATTTTTCTTGCATAAAACGACGGGGACAGGTATACCCATTTAATTTATTTATTACAAAACAATTTAGAAAAATGAAAAATGGGGAGGGGGGGGGGGCAGTGCGTATTCTGTGAAAATCAAAGTTTAATATGTGTGTGTGTGTGTGTGTGTGTGTGTGTGTGTGTGTGTGTGCATGCGTGTGAGCGTGCGTGAGTGTGTGTGTGTGCGTGCATGCGTGAGGGTGTAGAATCTATCTCTGTGTGTGAAAATGGAACACTCCCTTGATAGATTCGTATTCTGAAAGAAATCCGCGACATTTAATTTCTATACAAACCCACAGCGTTCCCTTTAATCATATATATTAATTTTTTAAAATCTTTTCAATTTTCACTGTATACTCTATTATATTCGATAGACTTTGTATTCACCGGTTAAAACGGTGGAACGTTACTCCTCTATAGACCAAGCAGCCTCTCACTAGGTTCAAAAGCCCCGCTCTGCAGTCAGTACAAAGCTTGGAGGTACAAAGAGAACGAAAAACTCCAGGCTATGTCAATGTCACACTATGTGGATTGTGGATTCATTCACTTGAGCGTCTCGTCTATTTGCTTACTTGTGTACAAAAACATACTACTAGGTAGATCTACGCCTTTGATTTTGGTCTCCAATTGTGACAAAGCTAGCCTTTATGTGTGTGTGTGTGTGTGTGTGTGTGTGTGTTTGTGCTTGTGTGTGTGTGTGTGTGTGTGTGCGTGTGTGTGTTT
>NW_004798733.1:14119-17034 GCF_000002075.1 Aplysia californica | reverse complement strand
GAGAGAGAGAGGGGTGGGGGTGGGGTAGGGGGAGGGAGTTCACCACAGACCAAACAGATTATAAATAAAATACCCTAAAGTCCTTGCAACAGACCCCCCAAAAACGTTGCACATTATATTATAATATTAACCATTACAATCTGCCGTTACAAAATGAGAGTGATCAAGTTTTTATCCCTGAACAGCTCCGCCTGTCGCCTCCAGTCTACCACACTGGCGTCTCCCCAGATGACGGGCCTGTCGTCCACCTCACTGCACGTCTTGTCCGGCGGACCCACTGTCTTGTTGTTCAGGCTTAGCAGAGACGCCGACTTGTTCCTCCCTCCTCCTCCTCCTCCCCCGATACTCCCTCCGCTGCTGCCGTACAGACTTCCGCTGTAAAGACTGGCGCTTCTCAGACTTCCGGTACCACCGTACAGGCCACTTCCGGTGACGTAGCTGTCTGTATCACTTCCGGTGGCGTCTCGTCTGCCGCCATCTTTCTTCCTGACGAGGAGCGAGTCGACGTGCTGTCTCTCTGGATGGAGGAGATAACCTCCCTTCCCGTAGACATCTAGGTGGTTCTGGGAGTTGTCTCGACGCTCCCAGTTAAAAATACCCGAGAGCGTGATTGGCTCGTAGATAGGCTCCTCCTCCTCCACGCCTGGCCAGCCGAGTGACGTTTTGAGAGGCGGGAGCTTCGAGTAGTCCCCGCCCACCCCGAGATCGAGGCCAATCGACTTGGGATTTTTTCGTTTCTCCAGAAAAAAATGCTTCCACGTCTCGAGACAGTCGTCGCTGAACTCCAACTGGCCATGGCCGCGGTATGGGTTGTAGGAGGCCGAAGTGTCGAGGATATCGCTGCTGTGATCAGAGCACGGAGCCCCGGCAAGATTATAGCAGGTGGCGACAGGGGGCGGGTGGGAGAGGACGGGGGACCTCAGGAGGCGGTAAATCTTCCGCGTGATGTAATGATCAGTGCTGACGTCACTGTTGTGTCGGTGTCGGTGGCTGTGGCCCGTCTCGGGGCCGCGCGGGAAGCAGCCGACACCGAGATCGTCCAGGGTGGGTTTCCGGAGCGGGAAGGTGGAGTACTGGTTCTCCTCCCGGTTGATGTTGATGAGCCGCAGGTCCCACAGCTTGAGCTTCGTGCTGTCGCTGAGGTCAAGGCCGTTCACGGAGCCGACGGCAAGGTCAAGGTAAGAACAATTGTGGCGGTGTATGAAAGCGTCGTGGTATCCCTTCTGCCCCACCCCCTGGGCCCGGCAGACATCTTCCCCTCCTCCTCCTCCTCCTCCTCTCCCCTGGTCGTAGTCCTCGACTTTGAGCTGAAGTTTGTGCAAGTCGGCTTCGCTGCTGCTCCGGTCAGTGTCCTGATCACTCCTTGTGGTCAAGCTGATGTTGTTGAGACTGTCGCTCTGGTCAGCGGAAGGAGAGTCTTTTCCCTGCTCACACTTCTCGGGCAGAACCAGCGGCCTCCCGCCCAGCATGAAGATCATGGGTCTCCGCGAGTTGTCCCTCTTGTACCGCTGTCGGAGAATGGACGCCGGCTGGTTGGTATCGTGGTCGGCCTGGTATCGAGTGCCGAGGATCGCGCCGGGGAAGAAGAGGGGACTCTCGGAGTAGTCGGTGGCCTGACTGAGAAGGGAGCCGTTGTAGATGTAGCTCTCCGTGTTGCTGTCGCTGATCGACGCCTGGTAGGTCAAGCTCTCGCAGTCCGACATGGTCAGGTCAGACGTGGAGCCTGTGTGGGGGTGGTGGTGGAGGGGGAGGTTGTTGTTGTTGTTGTTGGATTTCTCCTCCTCCTCCTCCTTTTTCTCTTTCCCATCCTCCTCTTTCTCCTTCCCCTCCCCCGCGACAGCTGCTGCTGCTGCAGCGAGCTTCTCCGATTCCGCTTTGACGTCATTGACTACGTCATAAACGTGATCTTGATAGAGCGAGGAGGACTCCTCCATCATCAAACTCTCTGTGTCTTCTTCGATTTCGTCCACGACAGTGTTCTTGTTTTTGATCGTCTTCCTTCTCGCCCCCAGGCCGGGTGACGGTTGCTCCGTGGGCAAGGGCGGTAACTGGGAGTGTACACTTCTCCTCGTCATCGTCAGGTCTCTGGAACTACCGTTGGTGACGTCATCACCCCCGTCCACAGGATCCGATACGGGCGAGGATGTTTTAGAAACTCGACTCTCGAGAGTGGCGGAATCGACTCGTGAGTTTTCCAGCGATTTACGATCAAACGTATCCGGATCCAAGGATAAGATATCGGTATCGACGCTGTTGAGTCTGGACTTGTCTTGTTTCTCGTCCCGATTCTTCAAAGAACGATAATCGAGGGAGCCCATCTCGTGGAAGTCGCTGCTCTCCCCTGGTGTGTGATTGAGGAACACGATCCGGTGCGGCACTTTGGGCTCGTCGGGGAGAGTGATGTGTCTTTGTTTGATCTGTTCCCATGACGACAGGTGCTTCCGGTTCCGCAGCAGAGAGGAGGAGACTCCGTACAGGGCGCTGTGAGGACCTCTAGGGGTCAGGAGTTCAGGTGCGGCCACTGACGTCATCACGGCGGTGTTCTTCGTGAACCGGAGTCTTCTGTTTCCTGATTGGTCCACGACCTCTCCGCCGCCATTTTCCTCGTCAGACAACATCTCCTCAAGCTCCTCCCCCTCGGACTTGTAGCCTCTCTCCGACGTCCCCGCGGCTCCCTCGGCCCCTGTGATTGGCTCAAACATCGAAAAGGGGCGTGGCTTGCGCTTCATGACGAAATTCGACTCTGACAGTTCGAGTGGAGCGAACACAGGCACCACCACACAGCCTCTCTGCACGTCCGCGGGGCGGGGCGTCATGTCGTTGTCATGGTTACAGCACGGGAGACCACACGTGTGCCCGGGGGGATTGTGGGAGAATTGTGGGACGGCGGGGGGCGGGGCTTCTTTCCTCCGCCA
>NW_004798733.1:10438-11764 GCF_000002075.1 Aplysia californica | reverse complement strand
TATTTGATCATTTTTTTCATAATTTCTGATTATTTTCCTTTATCATTCTTTGTTAAAATTAACAGAATCGCATAATTTCATTGGCGCTCATATGACCTTATGCAGTTGCGAGTGCTGTAAAACCCTCTACTGTATATAATATATGCATAATTTCATATTTTTGGGCTCATTTTGCATAATTTCAGAATTTTTCTAGCATAAAACGACGGCGACAGTCACATTTACCATGACTGTACCAAATTTGATCGAATTTGAGCTACAGATAAAAAACAAAACAAATAAGAAGAAGGCGTTTTATCAGATTACCCTTGAGTAGTGAGTGGAGAGATGAACTTACGCTACACCTGATAAATTATAGACTTTAGAAATACAATTAAGAAAAGGACTTTACACTTCACATAATTAATAGACTTTATAATAAATAAATTTATTAAAATGAGACTTTAT
The DNA here is from genome assembly GCF_000002075.1 of Aplysia californica. NCBI lineage: Eukaryota > Metazoa > Mollusca > Gastropoda > Aplysiida > Aplysiidae > Aplysia > Aplysia californica. The sequence goes on along the minus strand of NW_004798733.1, from coordinate 11,317 downwards.
GATTAACATTATAAATGTACTTTGCAATTAGAACTTTTAAAAAAAGACCTTATTTGCCACATAATGAACAGACTATAAAAATAGAATTATTAAAAGGACTTTACGCTCCTTAGAATCAAGAAAAAAGACTATTCACTCCACTAAACAGACTTTTTAATACGAGATAAGAAAAAGGACGATATGCGCCGCCTAATAACAGACTTAATAAAGATAATTTTTTAAAAAGACTTTGAGCTCTTCATATTAATCAGACTTTCCTGTAAAAAAAAAAGGGAGCCTATTATACTCTATGTGTAATTAACTTGAAAGCAAAGAAAAGATCCTTGGTTTATAAAGGCGTTAAACCTGTACCATTTCACCATTTTCAAAAACGTCTTGTAGAAAACATAACATTGTCATGAGCTTGCAGGGAATAGAAAAAGAGCCCTACACTCTCTTTTGAAAAATTAAACAATACAGAAGACCGTCCAATTACGACGGAGCGTGAGCCCATCTCCCTCGGTACCTCTTTGGCCCCCTGAAGCATACACAGATCAAAGAACACGAAACAAAGAACATGGAACAAAGAACGAAGAACATGGAACAAAGAACATGGAAAGCATGCACTACACAGAAGCCAGAACATCGTGCTTTTTCCGGCCACAATAAAACAAGGCAAAACATAAAGAGAGAAAGAGTTTTCTCGTATTGTCATAGTTTGATTTTTATTAATATTGTCATTTGTTTTCATTAAAAAAACGTAGTCCCTAAACAATGCCAGTCATACACTTTGCATGAGATGAATATTCATGAGCATTTTATATGATGACAGCCTAGTGGGGGGCTATAAACAACCATTTCTCGCATGCTGATATGGACAACAATGTGAAACCCGGCTCC
>NW_004798733.1:6668-8336 GCF_000002075.1 Aplysia californica | reverse complement strand
AATAATAATAATTCAAAAACTAATAGGTTGCACTTGAATAAATCTAGAACATATCCCTGATCAGAAGTAGGCTCTATGTGCAGTACAATAATGATATTACCTCAGCAGACCGTACAACATTATATTACCAACCTCCTGGGAAGCATTCACAAACACAACATATCAGCAACAGACTTCCAAAGCCCGATGAGATGACAGAAACATTTTTGGGTTTTGTACTAGAAGAAAAAATATATAAAAAAAGGCCAGTCATGACCTTGCATCGTGACAGCCAGCGACAAAAACAAGACGGGCGCAAGAAGACGGCAGCAGACGTTGCGTGTGTATCCCGGTCAGAGGGGAGGCCGAGAGACAGACAGTCTGCGCCGGCTTCTTACACCGTCAAGTGGACTCGAGCATCAGACAACAGGCCACCCACACCCTGACATAAGCTCTCAAACAGGCGAACCACACCTCTCCCACACAACCCCCCCACCCCACCCCACTCCCCATCTTTTCTAATCTTTTCCAACATTTACAATTTAAATTTAGACAAACCGTTTCCGGCACATGCAACACATTGAGAAACTGCAATGATTTTTTTCAAATTCAAAATTTGGGGATAAGTACGTCAGTAAAGCTGGCTGAAGACACGAGACGTTTCCCCGCCTCACACTTGTACAGACACTAAAACTAAACCCAACAAAAGGAAACAAAGTGGTGTAGAGATGCTGGCGGTCAAATTGATCTACGTCTGTTTGTTCAGCGCTTCTGGTTGGTGAGATGGTAAAAATCTTCTAACTACCGAACCAATGTCAATGTTGGAGCTACATTCAGAGAACGACACTGGGATTTTGTGAAAATACCAGAAAGTTTATGAAAAAGCATTTAAATTTAAAAACAGACCTTTATGGGCAAAACTTAAACAGAGTTAAACTGAAAACAAAGGTGTGGGATAATATAACATAATAACTGTCCTTCTGATGAAAAGAATGGAAACCACTGACATCCCCCTAAACAGCATCCATGTATGTTATTTTGTCTGCACTAAATGTCCTATGACTATGATTGTACACATGACTAATCAGGTCAGCTTGGGCCACAAAATGACCGCTGCAGGGAGTGCAAGGACAAAAGCTGCGTCGTCTTCAGCCTCTCTCGTCTCTCCCCCCCACACATGGGAGTCTGGGCGGGGAGGTCAACAGCAAGGTGAAGGTCAACAACGTGACACGTTCTCAGATCATACAGCCAACAAATACACGTATATAAAGACATAGAAAAGTCAACCCTAGAAAACTTGCATATATTTGCATAATGTACATAATATAATATAAAGGTTTTGGAGTATAAAAATAGATCTGTGGCCAGCTCTGGTGAACCTGACGAAATCTCTAGATGTGCTGGGTCTGAGAGGGAGATAGGCACTACGTGTGTGTGTGTCTATGTGTGTGCGTACAAACACATGTGTGCATTTGTTTGTTTGTTCGAATTCGTATGCATGTGTGTGCAAGAGCATATTTAGGTGTTTGTGTGTGTGTGTATGTATGTGTGTGTGTGTATGTGTGTATGTGTGTGTGAGAGGGTGTGTGTGTGAGAGTGAGTGCGTGAGTGTGTATCTGTATGTATGTATGTATGTATGTATGTGTGTGTGTGTGTGTGTATGTGTGTGTGTATGGGTGTGAGCGTATG
>NW_004798733.1:3860-5450 GCF_000002075.1 Aplysia californica | reverse complement strand
AAGTCATGGTCTATGCAGGGCGGATAACAGCTTGCTCTTTTCTCTGTCTCTCTCTTTGTCTCTCTCTGTCTCTTTCTCTCTCTCTTTGTCTCTCTCTCTCTCTGTCTGTCTGTCTCTCTCTCTCTCTCTTTGTCTCTCTCTGTCCCTGTCTCTCTCTCTCTCTGTCTGTCTGTCCCTCTGTCTCTCACAGACCTACACACACACACGATACATCAACCACATGTAGTAGCACCAACGACACAGAGAACAGAAAAATCCAACAAAAAAAAGAACAAGTTCCCTCAGGTATATCTGCCGCTACAACGGTCCATGCAAGTCGCTATCAGCAGTATCCACCAATCATTCCCTAGCTAAACAAAAAAGAAGAAAAAAAGTGTCTCCTCTCCGACTAAAAATACAAGTCAGATGTCCCAACGAGAGAGAGAGCTAAAAATAGCAATGACATTTACCATCAAATGAAAATTCAAGGGTTCTAACATCAAATGAAAATTCAAGGCAGGTGAGGTATTCAATTCACCTAACAATTTAAACAATTCTTAAAGTCATCAAAACGAGAGATCTTAAGCCAAAAATTGTGGCAGAAAACTGTACATTTCTTCTAGTTCTCTAAAACTTCTTAGGTCAATAGAAAACTTGTCTTTCTCAGTCTACCTTCATATTTATTAGTGAGAAGGAGATTTCTCCTCAAGACAGCCGACTGTGGTTATTGAAACCACTCATTTTGGCCCATTGAACTCAAGTAAAACAAAAGGTTTCACGTACGGTTTGGCCCAAAATGACATCATTGGCAAAAAAAAACCCCAAAACCCCAGATCGGGCTATTTACAAACATTCAGGACACGGCTAAATGACATGTTCTACTGGCAAGGCAAACACGCATCGTTAGATCGAGACAAAGTCCCAGAACAGTCGGCAGAATATCTACAACTATACCCAGGAGGGGGAAGCAAAACTATCCTATCTCAAAAGTACAACTTTCTTCTTCTGAGGGGGAAGGGGGGGAGCAAACATCAGATCTATTCTCAAAGTGTGCCTCACTTACCCTGCTTTATTTTTCCCCTAACAGAAAAGAAATAACACATTAATTCATTTTTTTGCTTAAAATTTCTTTAATATGTTTATTCATTTTTTTGTTTAAAACTTCTTTAATACGTTAATTCATTTTTTGTTTAAAACTTCTTTCATACGTTAATTCATTTTTTGTTTAAAACTTCTTTAATACGTTAATTCATTTTTTGTTTAAAACTTCTTTAATCATAATTTTTTCCGCCTCAACCTTCACTTGTACTGAGAACTTTAGACACAACACGCTCCTCACTCCCAGCCATCCACTATCACTTGGTAAGTCTTTGTTGCTGCTAATTTCTTTTTAAAAATAGAGAGAAAAAAAAGTGGTATCTCAAGATGGAACAGTTTTGCTTCCCCGGCCTGACAACACACTGAGTGGACAGTGAAAACACACAGATCAGCACACATACACACACACACACTGGACCAATAGACAGACAGCAGGGTCTCAGCACACTGGCCGACACCTTGCTGCCATGTGGTGTGCTACACGTGGGGGGAGGGGGGGAGGGGGGGCGGGGG
>NW_004798733.1:0-987 GCF_000002075.1 Aplysia californica | reverse complement strand
AGAGAAAGAGAAAGAAAGAGAGAGAGAGAGAGAGAGAAACACCGTGGAAGCTTCAGCCTCAAAGCACAACAGTGGCAGACAGACAACAACTCACCGAGACGACAAACACCTCAACATGAAATAGGACAAAATATATCGCCAGTTAACCAAAAAAATCTAAAACTGCGTGAAACAGTGACTGACAAGATGAGTGGCCAGCATGAGACGAAACAAAATGATGAAGATGATATATATAACGCTGACGGGCCACAGTGCCGGCCGACATGATGACACTGACACGACGACACAGTGCCGACACGCAGGTGTCACAGGACACAATAATTAGGATCATCATAGCACTGACATGGTAAAGAATTACAGTAGCGATAACATCAACAAGAAATGGAAGCGAAAATGGTACATTATGATGCCGATGACGATGACGAAAATGGTGGCGATGACGACGACGATGACGATGGTGGTGGTGCCGATGCGATGTACTGTTCTCAACATGAGTACCAGCAGGCAATGAAAAACAACTGCGCACGTTTTTGGAAATTCGAAAAAAAAAAACCCAACAAAATTATTTAAATGTTGTTTTAAAAGAAAGCCAACAAACCTATCTTTTTAAAAAAATGTTAAAAAAAACAAACAAAACCAACAAATCTTTTTTAAAAAAACGAAAATTTTGTTAACAACAAAAAACCCAAAAAACGTGCAAACAGTCACGGAGAGGGAGGACGGGGGGGACGTGGACGAGGAGGACGTGATGTGTCAGACAACGACTTCGTATATAACCTTCTTGGGTTTACCCCCGGCGCCGCCGCCCTCGCCCGGAGATCCCGCGTTGTTGTAGCCCGCGTCGGGGCCCACCACGTCCCCACCAGGGCCCGCGCGGTCCTGTAGTGTGATGTATTTGTCCTTGGTTGGACTGTGGGGCACGCCACCCGCACCCGCAGCGTCTGAAGGGAGGGACACAACGCAAGGAATACATCAGTAAATAATTGG
>NW_004798732.1:99560-100962 GCF_000002075.1 Aplysia californica | reverse complement strand
TCTCTCTCTCCCCCTGCCCCCCCTCCTCTCCCTCTTTCCCTACCCCCCTCTCTCCTCATGTATCCCACTTTCTCCCCCCCCTCACCCCCTCTCTCTCTCTCTGTATTTCTCTCTCTCTCTTCCTGTTCAATTCTTTGTTTTTGTTTATTTTTCTCGGGCAGATTCATTCCCTCCAGGCTGTCTGCCTGGGTTTGTTTTTTCAACTGTTTTGTCTGCGGTTTCTCATTGTATGCCCTGGGTGGTGGGTCGAGCATGCGATTTTGATTCTGTCTGATTAAGAATGATCTACATGGTTAAGCATCGATTTCGATTACGTCTGACTCTTGAAAACTCGAAGTAATGTGAACATATATTATAGGGAGGTGGGGTGGGGGTGGGGTCTTAAATCGTTGTTGTTATGGGGTTTTTTTGGTGTTGATTTACAAAACCATTTAAAGCGGATGATTACTTTTCCTCTGTTGTTTCTGTCTGTCTGTCTCACTTTTTCCCTAACATTAAATGATTTAACATTCTGCTGATGTGTTTCTTTTTACCCAAACAACCAACCAAACAAACAAATGAATAAACATACAAACAAACAAGCCCCTTTTAAAGTTATCAGGTGGGTGGTTGGCGGGTGCTCTGGTGTGGTTTGCTTCTTGTTTCCTATCAAACATCTATCGTCCTTATCTCTCCTTCTTTTTTATGTTTGTTACTCTCTTGTAACACCTCTAATCTTCTGGCGCTCAGTTGCGAGCGCCGTAAAACCTCTAGATCAGACTCACCTACACCAAAAGTGGGTATTGCCCTACCAATAGGAGAAGTTTGGTTTCAGTGGTGTGTATACTTGTTTAGTTATAGAGAAAACTCTCCTTGTCTTTTAAAGAAACTGAACAAGGGGCAAAAACTGCCTTCGATTTTTAACAAAACAGCTTTTTTCGGGATAGCCCTCTTGTGCTTAGAAGCGACCTCATGTCTGCTGCATTTGCCGCGTCGGCGACGTGGGCTATGGTGGTTGGAGATACCTAGATCTAGAACATTGTAATGTGTAAACAACCATTGGGACTCACAAAACAGACGGGCTAAATGTTGATTTTAAAATATTTTGTTTTTGTTTTTTTCCCTAAAAGTCTTGAAATATTTATACTCGCTAATTTGATCCTTTATCCAGACCCTAGCGCCATGATAAGACTTTTACCTAAATCAAACTGAATTCTTCATCATCGTCACCCTACCCGCTCCTACATCTTTGTTATATCACTGTCGCTTCTCTCTGCCTTTTCTCCGCTTCGAGTACCCATACTTCGGTTAATTAATGAAAACGTACGCGCTGATTCTCAATATATTCTTAGCGTAAGTCAACCTTAAGACAAGATGGTGATTCGTACAAATCGTTAAAGGTTCCTGAAAGTTAAATCACCCC
>NW_004798732.1:96174-97321 GCF_000002075.1 Aplysia californica | reverse complement strand
CACCGCACCACCACCACCACCACACCACCACACCACCGCACCACCACCGCACCACCACCACAACACCACCACCACACCACCACCACACCACCAACGACAGCACCAACTGCCCTTCCAAAGCGTTGGTTTCAGCCCCTACACATTATATACATCAAATATATAACGACCGAACTCACTTTAGAGTGAATCGTTTTTAGTTTAGGTTAAGTAAGAGTTTTACGGCACTTACAACACAAAAATAACATGTCATGTAATGTAGCCTAAGTGTTGTCAATTGGAGGTGTTAGTAGAGAGTAACATGCACAGAAAAGAACAAACAGGGAGAGATACGGACAACAGACAGCAGATGTTTGATGGGAAACGAGGAGCAAACCACACCAGAGCACCCTCCAACTGCCCACAAAATCGTCGTCTTTACAATGTTGTTGTGGGTGGTTGGCGGGTGCTCTGGCATGGTTTGCTCCTTCTTTCCCGTCAAACGTCTATCGCCTTTATCTCCCCTTCTTCTATTTGTTGTTTGTTACTCTCTTGCTACATCTCTGATCTTCGGCTCTTACATGACCTTATTGTGTTGCAAGTGCCGTAAAACTCTTACTAAAACTAAAACAATGTTGTTTGTCAGGAAACGCGGATGACGTGGCGTTTGGAAGAGGAATCACGCGTAGCTCGTCGCTTGTCGTGCCAAAAAAAAAAAGAAAGAAACCGCTCGATATGACATTTTTATTTTCTTTTTAAAAGTCTGATGTCATTTTTCACCACAGCTTTTGTGTGTGTTGGGATAAGGATCGATGGTGTGTGGCTCGCGGATTAGGCCGAGTCACAATCTGGTGAGAGACGGAACGCGTGGGTGGTTGGTGGGTGCTCTGGTGTGGTTTGCTTCTTCTTTCCTATCGAACATCTATCGTCTTTATCCCCCCTCCTTCTTTTTGTGTTTGTTACTCTCTTGTGACACCTCTAATCTTCGGCATTTATATTACCTTATTGTGTTGCAAGTGCTTTAAAACTTCTACTAAGACTTGAAGAAGACGAAAAGCGAGACGAGTTACTTTTGGAGGCCGAGAGACAGGGGAGAAGATTGAAGGTTTGCATCACGTTTGTTGCATAGCCTGGATCTGTATTTGATCTTTTAAAATGGGAGAGAGAGAGA
>NW_004798732.1:92586-93670 GCF_000002075.1 Aplysia californica | reverse complement strand
AGTTTTACAGCACTTGCAACACAATAAGGTCAAAAGAGTGCCAAAGATTAGAGGTGTTGCAAGAGAGTAACAAACACAAAAGAGAAAGAGGGGAGATAAAGACGATAGATTTTTTTTATAGGAAAGAAGAAGCAAACCACACCAGAGCACCCGCCAACCACCCACGCCCAGTTTGTCACAGGCCCAGTTTGCCACAATTTGAATGAAGTATTTGAGTATTAATGACAGTACTAATTACAGCACTTTAACACTGTAGTCGTCACTGTAACCTCTACCTTCAAATTGGTGGTATAAAGATGGTCCGTCTAAAATATTAATTCAGCTGGTGTTGTTCAATAGTTCTTCCGTTTTGAATGCAAATCAAAGAAAATTACTCTGTAAGATTTCGTAACATTTCAACAATGAATGTTCTTTCAAATCGTTTAAAAATCTTGAAAAATAAAATTCAATTAATACAATCAATCAATCAATCAATCATTCATTTACTCTTTTTGAGAGTGTCAGTGATAACTTAACTATCATGTAGGGCACAGTCGAGGCCTGTGACAAACTGGGTCTGTGACAAACTGGGACTGTGACAAACTGGGTCTGTGACAAACTGGGTCTGTGACAAACTGGGACTGCGACAAACTGGGTCTGTGACAAACTAGGACTGTGGCGAACTGGTTCTGTGAGAAACTGGGTCTGTGACAAACTGGGTCTGTGACAAACTGGGACTGTGACAAACTGGGACTGTGACAAACTGGCATGCTTCCGGCAAGCTTTGCCCGAAAAAACTAGATTATATACATGTAGATCTATATTACCTTTGTCTACTAAACTGCAAAACTGAGGAGAACTGCGCGCGTTGTTGTTGCTGTCGTGTTGACGTTGGTGCGGTCTGGATAACTTACTGCTGGGCGTGAAAGACCATCTTGTTTTTTTTAGTTTTAGTAAGTATTTTACGCACTAGTTTTAGTAAGTGTTTTACGGCACTTGCAAAACAATATGGTCATATAAGTGCCGAAGATTAGAGGTGTTAAAAGAGAGTAACAAACACTTAATACTTTCACCCTCACTAACTCACAAACGCCCGGGGACACAC
>NW_004798732.1:88238-89210 GCF_000002075.1 Aplysia californica | reverse complement strand
AGAGAGAGAGAGAGAGAGAGAGAGAGAGAGAGAGAGAGAGAGAGAGAGAGATCTATATATACACTATACTTCCCACTAGTAGAATCCATGTCACAATCTAAACCCAGCCCACCCTTTCGTCTCCAGCTAACCATGTCAACCACACCCTGTTTTGTTGAGCGCGGAGCGGTGGTAATTCTAGGCAGAAATGAGAGCTCTAATTCGTGACGATTACTCGTGTGTTCGGCGAATCAAAAGCCATGAAACTCACACACACACGCGCGACAGGCAGGAGGGAGTATGGAGCAAGCAATGAGCGTAAATCAGATTCAGTTGTTGCTTTCTCGTTTCGCTGACGAACTGTTCCTAAAGATTTGTACTGTCAGTCAGATTATGTACTGTCTTGAAAAGGGGATACAGAACCTACGATAAAAAGGGGTTGTTTTTTTTGTGTGTGTGTGTGTGATAGATTTACTTTGACGGTGTTTGAGTACAGATGCTAGAAGTGTACCTAAAAGTTGTTTTTTTTTGGGGGGGCGGGGGCTGTTTTTGTTTGCTTTTTGTGTGCTTTTGTTTTGTTTTTGAGTGTTTTTTTACGGCGCTGGCATCTGTATAAGGTCATATGAGCGCGCGGAACGCATGAAACTTTTAGTTTGTTTGTTTGTTTCGTTGTTGTTGTTGTTTTGTTTTTTTTCCAGGGGGGGGTTAAGTTTGTGTTGCTTGGAAGGTCATGTTTGAGGGTTACAATGTCCCCTTTACCTGGCCTGTTCAATATTACAAGAGGCCTAGGGACGGATACCGAGGGTGTCAGCCTGAGGTGATGATGACGGTGATAATGATGATAAAATGATGATGATGATGATTTAAGGTGCCCGTCGAAGCCCCAAAAGGGTGAAAGGTTGAGTCATGTTTTTGTGTGTGTATGTGTGTATGTGTGTGTGTGTCTATGTGTGTCTGTGAGTGTGTGTGTGTGTGTGTGTGTGTGTGTCTATG
>NW_004798732.1:86586-87762 GCF_000002075.1 Aplysia californica | reverse complement strand
TATCTATCTATCTATCTATCTATCTATCTATCTATCTATCTATCTATCTATCTATTTACCTAACTATCATATCTCTTTCCCCTTTTAGCACATGTATCCCCCACCTCCTTCTCGCTCGTTCTCTCTCTCTCTCTCTCTCTCTCTCTCTCTCTCTCTCTCTCTTTCTATATCTCTCTCTCTCTTTCTCTCTCTCTCTCTTTTTCTCTCTCTGTATGTATGAGTGTTTGTGTCTGTGTGCATGTGCTTGTGTGTCTGTCTGTCTGCCTGTGTGTGTGTGTGTGTCTGCCTGCCTGTCAGCCTGTCTGTCAGTCTGTCTGCGTGTGTGTGTTGGTGTGTTCGCCCTGGTTCGCTTTCTGTGCTGGTCCCATGTTGCTAATACAATGAAACTTCACAGACTCTTTGAAAACCAATATTCAAAACCTGTCAATATTCCAACCACATTTGCTACTAGTTCTATACAGAGAGAGAGAGAGAGAGAGAGAGAGAGAGAGAGAGAGAGAGAGAGAGAGAGTGTGACTGTTGCTCGAAACTGGAGGATGTCACGGAGTTCGCCTTTCTCGTTTGAACAGCTCATCTACCGGTTCTTCAATCTGCTTTCAGTCGGTGTGTACGCGTTTAAGTTACTGTGGCAAAATATGCTGTTGTTGTTGTAGTTGTTGTTGCTGTTGTTTTTGTTGTTGTTGTTGTTATTGTTGTAGTTGTTGTTATTACAGTTGTTGTTGTTTTTGTGTTGTTGTTGTTGGTGGTGTTTTTTTTTCTATCTCACTTAGTCATTTCCTTCAGCCAATCCTTGTGCTTGTGCGCCCCTTCCCTCTTTCTTTCTTTCTTTCTTTCTTTCTTTCTTTCTTTCTTTCTTTCTTTCTTTCTTTCTTTCTTTCTGTCTCAGTCTCACACACACACACAAAGACACGCACACACACACAAGCACACACACACACACACACACACACACACACGCACACAGACACACATACACACGCGCGTGTACTCACACGTACCAAGTACACACATACACACACACACACACACACACACACACACATACACACGCGCAGGCGCGCGCGCTTACTCACACATATCACGCACAATATACTATGGCGAATCTAATCTGTGACACACAACGCATCACTTGAAGTTTTGTTTAAAAAGTAGGAAAAGATTAGCATACGTGTCTGT
>NW_004798732.1:81472-83790 GCF_000002075.1 Aplysia californica | reverse complement strand
ACATAGAACTAAGTAACACACGTGGATAGGGAGACATGTGTACATCAGTGTGGTGTGTACATAGAACTAAGTAACACACGTGGATAGGGAGACATGTGTACATCAATGTGGTGTGTACATAGAACTAAGTAACACACGTGGATAGGGAGACATGTGTACATCAATGTGGTGTGTACATAGAACTAAGTAACACACGTGGACAGGGAGAACACAGGACAAAGACAAACAGGGACCAACTGTTATGTCAGTTAGACAGTCACAAAGGTGTATGTCTACAGCTTGTTCACTTTCTTCTGACAGCGTTAAAAAAATTCTAGCTTATTGATGAATTTACCAATGTCCACGAAACTTTGCCTGATGCTCCTGAAGGCCAGCGACCAAACAAAAATATTTCTTTTGGAAATCTTGATTCAGCAACAACAGTTTTTTCTCTTTGGGCCCTATACTAAAAACCGCTCTTTGGAGGCATACACAGGATCACTACATTTTAATGACTTACAGAAGCCTTGCCTACAAATATCTCATTTTGAGACAGCGACACCACCCTGCCCCCACATTTCAGTGTGAGCTTGTAGATTTCATCCCCCGGCTGTCTAGACGTCTCCACGTGCTTCACGCGAGCCTCGAAAAATACTCACCCCGTCTCTTGAATCGTGTTTCTTTAGCGAACGTTAAAGAATGGTGTTGAGGAAAATGTGTCTACTTTGAAATGTTGTCGGTGTGTGCTGTAAATCCCCTATTACTCTTTTTACCCGCTTTAGGTTTACATCAAAGAAAACGTGTCGGAACCTTCATTTTTGTCCAATTTTTGGTTTTTTGGCTCGACGCCTTGTATGTCCATATATAAAAATACATTTGTATGTGAATGTCACTCAAAAACGTTGATGAATGGCACAAAATATGGACATTTTCAGTTTTCAAGGACTTTAAACCTATAAAAGTTACCAAACTTTGGCAGCCATTTTATCGCAAATTTTAACCCAGAAAACAGTTGAGCGCACCTCCTTCAATTGCAAATATCTCGACTTCTCTCTAAGATAGATGGGTATTTTTTTTCACCAAAACAAAGACAAATAAACAAGCTATAAGATTCTATCAATAACTTCATATATGACTAAACTATGACGGGCGATGATTTCACCGCGTCGTGACACATAGATATATACAGGTATTTGTTCAAAGTTGGGTCAAGAACAGAGGTACATGTATTTGGTAACCTGTGAGTTTTTTGTCAACAAAACCATTGACCGCCACAACTCACACAGAGATATTTGTGTGGCATCGCGGGGAAATCAGACGCTCGTCAAAATAATGAAGTGAACAAACCGACATTTTCCCAGCTGTTGGGCGATTTGTATCAATTGTTGGAGGACTCAACACTTTTACTGTCTATGGAAAAACAGATCTGTGTGGATTCTACTGAAGAACTTTGATCAAAGGCTCAGAATAAAATGAATATATTCAGTTAACAAGGACTTTCAATCTTTGGAAGTCACTAAACTTCTGCAGCCATTTTCTCGTTAATCTTACCCCTGACACCAGGCGACTACCAACTATTTCAATGGGCAAATATCTCCACATCTATTCAAGATAAATGGGTATTGATTCATCCAAAGCTAGACAAATGAACAGGCTGTAAGATTCTATCAATCACTCCATATGTCCAAAAATGATGAGCGCCTGATTTCACCGTGTCGTGACATATTTGGTGAAATGTGAACTTTTGTGAACAATGACTTTAACAAACACAACTCACACAGAGGTATTTAGTTCAAATCCCAGTTTTCTCTCAAAAAAGGTTCCCCAAAGCTTAGTGAGGTATCTCCTGTGCTGTCCCTGTGACCTGTCTGCCTTGCAGATAACTCAAGGAAAACGCATCTCTTTTCCCCGTTTGTTCCCGCTACAGTAGCGCTGACATGTTCGTTTCCTTAGATTGACATCAGAAAGATGAGAATGTGGTTTTTACTATCCCCAATGTTTGTCTGGGAGTCCTTGTGAAGAGCATTTTATATTGACCTAATTTGCGTTAAATTTGACCAACGTTTGGGGGATACTTGACTGTGACTGAATGGCTCTATCCAGTAAATGTTGTGCAAAACCTGACGCTACTAAATATTCTCAGTTCATTTCTCTCTCTATATATATTTAATAAAAATGTTGACTTCAGTGTGGCTGTGTATGTAATAATATATATAATAAATGTAGATACATGTGCTGTGTTGAAATAAAACATTGATTAACTTAGAAAAAGTTTTGTTTCAAGTTCTGCATGTGAACTGTTTTGGTTTGTTGTTGTTTTGTTTTGTGTGTTTTTCGGA
>NW_004798732.1:80082-81372 GCF_000002075.1 Aplysia californica | reverse complement strand
GGGGGGGGTTGTTTGTCTGTTTGTTTTTGTTGTTTTTGTGTTTGTTTTTTATTTGGTAAGTGTTTTACTGCGCTCACAACTGCATAAGATCGTATGAGTATGCGGGACACATTAAACATTTTCAGTTGGTAGAAAATTGTGAATTTTGTGCGGGTGGCGGCCGAAGTCTACTCTTACCAATTTTGGACCACCACGGGATCTTTAACGTGCGCAACTTGCACACGGGACCTCCGAGATTTTTCGCCCTTATGCGAGAAGGGTAGAAGTGAATCTTAATTACCATAAGATCAGAGATGTGGCTGAAAGACAGCAGTAAGAAGGAGACAAGGAGTAGCTGTAGAAAGAGTCAGGAGCCCAGAGGAGGGGGCAAAGGAGGTGGAGGGTGGGGGCAGAAAGGGGAGACGAAAGCAGACGACAGAACATTCTTCTCACAGTCTTTAGTGATTGTCCAGCATTCACAGTCATAGATAGAAGGGTTGACCAAACACAGCATTTAAGAACTTTCATTTTGGTGTTCATTGAGATGTTTCTATTTTTCAGGGCTCATTTTATTGAAACTATCCTTAGCCATTGTAATTCTCCGTCTTATTTCTGTGGAACATTTGGCATCAGATGTTATCGTATATCCTATATATTTAAACTGTTGGACTTGTTTGATCTTTTCACCTTTGCTAATGAGATTACAACTAGGACTAGCTGCTTTTTTGGATATTACACCATGCATTCTGTTTTCTTTACATTCAACAATAATCCTTTACGTTCACTTTCTGTTACAAAAGTATCTAGAAGCAATTGAAGATCCTTTTCTGAGTCTGCGATCAAAACTGTGTCATCTGCATACCTGATGTTGTTAATCTTTTCAACATTTACTTTGAGGCCTAGGTTTTTTCCTATGTTTCTAAGGATTGTTTCACTGTACATGTCAAAGAGGTCTGGTGACATAACACATCCTTGCCTCACTTCTCTTCTAATGATAATAATAATAATAATAGGCAGTTCAGTGAACGAGGCCGGCTCGCGGCGAAATCGGCTCCTCGCCGCCCGTAGAAGTAGGTACCACAAACTGAAATCTCAAAGTCCTCTGATTTCATAGTTAACTGCACTACCTTATAGAATTTATCATTCTGAGCATTATGATACCAAATTTATACATATAGCTTCATTTTTAACAAAGTTATGAACATCTGAAGTTGCAGAAAAATGTTACAGTTTTTTAATTGCGAAATGTCTACACTGTGAGATGTCACAACATTCTTAAATTTGAATGGATATTCACAAAATCTTGTAGAC
>NW_004798732.1:76954-79574 GCF_000002075.1 Aplysia californica | reverse complement strand
ATATTAAAAAATATATATAGATCTATATATATATTCTGTAACTTTCAGCTGAAGATCCAGATCTATAGAGAGGAAAGAAAAGTGTTTAAAAAAAAGGGACATCTGGACCTCTGCTGAGCTGATACATTACTAAAACCAGGGACACCTGTCAAACATGAAACATCAGCAGACATGAGAACAACAACTTTTGATGGATTGAAAAATTGAACATGCTCAAGGAACAAAACCACAACCTTCTAACAAGGGAAATAACCAGCTTTTCACTTAAATGAGAATTATTACGATGATTACGTCCCTTTAGTCACATGTCGAGCCGTTAATTAATTGTTTGGTGGAAAAAAAAGGGAAAAAACGTAAAAAAACGCGGAGAATCCAAAATTATGCAAATGTTGCAGAATTACACGGAAAAACGCGGCTGCACAATCGCATAATTCTACGGGGACAGGTGTTATTCTTGAAGAGGAATGAATGGGCTTTCTGCCGATATTATATTTCCATAGTCAGTCCGATCACTGGTTCCATACAAAAAAAACAGCACCGAAAGTTTTCACACGCAAATTTTTTCTATTAATTCTTTAAGGACAGTCTTTAGAAATATATCACCAGAAAGAGCGTCTTCTCATCTTGAAATATCGACGAATCAGATTGCAGTATTCCATACCATACGCTCCCCGTTCCTGTTCAACCGAGGTCAGTCTAAAAATCAATATTATACGAACGAAACGCGCTGCCGCGACAGTGAAAACCTCGATAGTGTTGTCTTTTTATCTCGCTAGATTTTGCTTTCAAAAGAATCATTGATTCAAATAAATAATGCCACTAAAAAGAGGAAAAGCTCCTCTTTCCTCTGATATATCAAGTGTCTGTGTGTATGCATGATCACACGGTGTTTTTGGAGGGTAAAAATATGGGTTTTTGTCTCCGTGACAGTGCGCCACGGGGCTGCACGGCCAGCTTTCGGTAACTACTTTACAGATCATCTTTCTCATGCCCATTGAGGTAAAAGATTTGTCAAAGTGATCTTGGTTTAGTATCAAAGTTGTACAACCATAATATATGAACCATAAGTGAGGCAGCGTGGTGGAATCATGCTCTCGTCAAAATAATCAAAGTGAAGAAACTTGCATTTTCCAGCTGGTTTTTTGTTTTTCAGCACAACACCTTTCATTCCTATTAAAGAACTCATTTCTGTGTGGATTTTTCTGAAAAGCGTTGATTAAAGGCATAAAAAATGTAAATCTCCAGTTACCACGGACTCCTTAAGCTAAGGAAATAACTCATCTTTGGCGGCCATTTTCTCACTAACTTTACATCTGAAAACAGGTGACCCCCACCTCCTTCTTTTGCAAATATCTCGACTTGTATTCAAGATAAATGGATATTTTTTGCATCCAAATAAAGACAAGTGAACAAGCTTTAAGATATACCAAAAACTTTACATGCCCAAAAATTGACGAGCGCCTGATTCCACCACGCTGCCTCACAATTAAGATAGACATAAACACATGGCCTCTCCCTCCCTAGACCTTGGTGACCATCGAGCCAACAGAGCATCTGGTTAAGTTTAGCCTAAGTAGAGGCAATAGCAGTAGACTAAATTTATTTAATTATATTTCTCAAGACATTCCAAAAAACAATTGTATAATAATAGTGCTCTTTGATTAATGCTCAATCTAACTCACAAAAAAAAATCCTTGAAAAATATGTTTTTGTGCCCCCAAGCAGTAGATCTATCCCTATACCCTTTTCAGTCCTTTTACTTTGAACCATCCCTAACAGAGCCCCTACGCCCTGTGTACAGTTTAGGCCTGCATCGACAGAAATCACATAGATATCTTCATCTGAGACTGAAATTTCGTGAAGATTGAAGAATACAGGACCACTCGTACATTATTGCGCAAGAAAGTGGGCTAGGTGGGGCGGGTGGTTGGGGTGGAGGAGGGTGGAGGGGGGGTTCTGGGGGGGTCTCCCCCCTGACAAAATTTTAATGAATAGATCTACCGGTCCGAGATTCTCCATTGAGAGATATTAAAAACGGGAAAATTATGAATTCCTAAGGTTGAGACATAGGCAAAGTCAGTCCTCTGGTCCGGTATTCTTCAATCTTACCGAAATTTCCACGGGCCACAAATTTCTATCTTCCTATTACATGTTATCACTAGATCTAGATCTATCCCTAATCCTGATCACTCCTTTTACTTTTAACCATCCCTAACAGAGCCCCCAGGCCCTGTGCACAGTGCGATTAAACGTAGAAAGGACGCAAACTATTTTTAGGTAAGGCGCCCCTTCTTGTCAGACCAGGATACCCCTCCGATCACGTGACTACATCTAAGTATAGCCAACCGCACTGTCTATTATATTATTATTATGTTGCTTAATCTACACCTTTCTCTCGGAAATTTTAATAGCTGAATAGACAGCGCGTCTGCGTCGGAAGTCGTGCAATGATTTTTGGAGCGGTTCGATCCCGGTCCCGGACACTTGTTGTTGTTTTCTCTTCTCCTCCTCCCGACTGACCAACAGTCCCATAAATTATAGGCCTATGTAGATATCTAGAACTGCTTTGAAGTTTTTTTGTGTTTTTTAAAAATATATTAGTGATTAAAAATGCAGGAGG
>NW_004798732.1:71559-73789 GCF_000002075.1 Aplysia californica | reverse complement strand
GGTGTGGTTATTCGATACCTTAAGTAGGGCTAACACAAGGAGATTAAAGTAAAGCTCCTTGGGCTAACATCACTTTTGGAGTGGCTCACGTAACGCGTCTCTCTCCGCACCATCCCTCTCTGCCGCCTGACCCCCGTCACTCATCACTGGACTGGCCAATCACAACCAGGCGCGGTTTGTCCATAGAGCACGGTCGTGCAGTGCCGCCCAACATTTTTCAATGTTCTATTACGTAAAACACCCACAATAATAAAATAAAAGAAGCCAGAAACAAACACTAGCCAAATATTATTTCAAAACAAGGTCTTCACTGGCACCATTACTGTCATTTCTGTGTCTATAGCGTCATAAAATATCTACTATTACTATGCCATGCCAAAGTCCACGCGCTTTGACTAAACATAATAGGATATTTCACAATGTAACCTGACCTATAAATCGCTCTTGGGGATAACCCAAGCTATGACGACATTCGTAGCGAGTTTGGCGGTACATTAATAGTAATAAGACGGCACATCTCAAATGTGCTCCTGCTGAATAGTGCCGAAACATAGCCCACAGTAGGCAGTCTAAAAATAAGCGCGATAGACCGTACGCTATTCTTTGCCAATATTATGTGAGCCCCGGAGCAATCCAGCGGAGTGCTCAAGTGAATTGTGATTGGTTCATTGTCTGTCTTGCCACTATTTTAAGTGACTCTGTGACCGTCAACCTGAGGGAGGTGAATGTGACCGTCCTATGAGTTGTGCCTTTGCATGGTTTTGTAGTGGAGGGGTGAAAGTTATTACTTGAGTGTTCAGTTCCAACACAGAATGAACGAAATTGATGTTTAGCTAACAAATTTAGTACTAGAAATTAAAGCCACGAGTAAAAAGAATGAAAATGAAAGCACGAGGTCCTCCCTCACCAACCCAAATCTTAAAATTATACACCGTCTCATTTTCTATGCCCTTGACTACCTTCAGCAAACGATGGCTTAATTGTGCACGTCCACTTTTTAGCCCCACGAGCCGCCCCTGATCACAACGTTGCACAGCTGACAGCCAGTTTGTAGACCTCCTACTCCTACTCCCCCCCTCTCCCCTCACTCCCATCACCCCTAACCCACCCCCCTCTACCCTCACTCCCCCAAACTTCCACCCCTCCCCCCAGCTAGAGCTCGCTCGATCTGTCCCGCTGCATCCAAGTTTGTGCCTTTCCTTGCCCCCGTTAAACCCAAGCACAGGTAATTGAGTTTATATAAACGAAAAGAAGGGGATTCCGGTAAGGTACCGCTGTAGAGGGCAATGATTATAAATACCATGATAAAGCAATGGGGCGAAAAGCGTGCGAGCTCACGAAACTCGCGGGGGAGAATGTCTGCGCCTCAGCGAACGGTCAACCGCAGACCTGCTTCCTTGTCAGCGCGCACCTGGTGCGGGTTGTGCAGCTCGTTGTTCCATCGTTTGAGGCCATTAAAAGCTTTAAATATGTTGGTTCGAAGGTGAAGGCGTGCGTGTGACCAAGGCCCATACAACCAGACGGTTTTAGGAAATTAGGACACTGAACTAAGTCTCAGCCCCGAAAAGCCTATTTTTTTCATCACAAGGGTGATAAAATCAAGCCTCTTTGATCCTCCACACTTAAATTAAGAATTAGAAACAATTTGTTGATCTACCACAATTTCTGTGGGCCTACTCATCATGATGATACTGCAAGCTGGGCAGTTATTGAACATTTGTTTGAAAAAGACAGTGCCTTAGGTTTACTCAGGGTGGCACCCAAGTCAACCAACTGTGTGTCAAGTTTTGGACGACAAAGGGTTTGTTTGGCTGTGCACGTGCTTACTCGCAGTGAGTCAAAATCAATTAAATTGGGACACTATATGTTATCTCGGAATTAATCCTTTGTCTGACATCGCTATCTGATTTCTGTTATGACTTTGATGATCTTTTCAACGTTTTCATTTGGTCACTTAATAATAGTAATAATGGATTGCATTTATATAGCGCATATCCACTTATGCAATGCTCTATGCGCTCAACATGATACATATTATGGATTTACAAATCAATTTTAAAGGTAGGCTACATAATGTTACATACTCGTGCAAACACATATTCACTCACGCTCGCACCATACACATATACATACACACGTATGTACATATGCACAAACGCACATACACACTCACAACAATCTACAGCTTGGATGGATTCTGTCTAATCGAAATATGATGAAAATAGAAATG
>NW_004798732.1:68437-70785 GCF_000002075.1 Aplysia californica | reverse complement strand
TTTCTCAGTCACCAGAGGAAAAAGTGGACATATCTTGACAATCTAGACCCCCCCCCCCCCCCACAACAGTTACATTTTCGTTTGAAGAGACAGATAATGGTCGACCAAATTATGATCGCATCGCCTTCAAAGCAGTTGCAGGGATGTAGGCCTAGAGAATAGCTTTTTGATAAATCAAAACCTAAAGAGTAAGAATTTCAGTCAAACAAAAGTTGCAATTCCGATAGACCTTGATAAAGAACACAGACACATTGTTCATTTGGTTAAATTTTGGAATACATTAAAATGCACTTAAAAATGAAATTTTTGACGTAAGTGGATACACTTTGAAGAAACTTTACGATGCAGTCTTCAAGGACTGTGAAAGGCACCTGACCCCCATCAGCCAGATACAGTTTGAACATTGTCGTCACAGTGGCTTGAAAAAGCCAGTTTTAAAGTTGGGGAATTAGTTGGTTTGTTGAAGCTGGTTTTTTTCAAACGCATTTTAAACCTTTGATGAACAGAGCGCACAGTAGACAGAATCTAAAGTTGAAAATGCTCCAGGAGCCAAACGTAATTGAAAACAAAGGTGATTCTTACAATATGAGTGAGTGCATTTATTAGCGTCAGACTGCACGATGATCTTTACAGTGCTGTCAAAAATTTGTGGCGAAACTTGTTCTCAAATATCTCTGTAACGGGTGAATCAATGTAACCTAAGCACAGCAGTTTGTATCAATTTATCTTAACGTATTCCTATTTTTCCACAACAATTGAGGCTAGATTTAAAAACGTATCTTCATGAATTCATATAAAATACTAAAAAGGGGCCAACTGGTCACCCCACATATCGTGTTATAGTAACACTTCGTGTGTTGTGTGAGCTCATTAATGCGCAGAGCGACGCGCGCAGTCGCTGACCTCGATTCTCCGACGAAGCACTAAGGCCGAAGAAGGATTGCACCGTCTCGGTATGGTAGAGGGTGCGGCTATAGTCGTGTTCTACAGTAGTAGTAGCAGCAGCAGCAGCAGCAGCAGCAGCAGCAGTAGTAGTAGTAGTAGTAGTAGTAGTAGTAGTAGTAGTAGTAGTAGTAGTAGTAGTAGTAGTAGTAGAGATGAAAAAAAATGAAAAAATGTTTTAAAAAAGAGTCAGGTAGGAATGTTGAGAGGCAAGGCATTCGAGAGTGACAAGGTAATGGAGAAAGACAGTGTGAGGAGGGTTGTTGAATACTGTTGTGGTAGTGGTCAGTACACTGGCGAGCAAAATAAAAGGTAGATCTACCACTTGTGTTGTGCAGAAAATCTATTCCTTTGTGTCTTTAGGCTTTTTCTTTCACGAGAGTACTCTGCATAGTTGGTTATGATATAAAAATATTTATATGATTCTCCTGTCAGTCTTACAGCACCAGTGCTACAATTATACATATGTGTCGCGACGTGGTGGAATCAGGTGCTCGTCAGTTTGGTGCATGTGGAGTTACATGTATTGGTATCGTCTTAAAGTTTGGTCAGTTGTCTTACTATTGGTGAAAAAAATATCCATCTATCTTGAATAGAAGTCGAGGTATTTGTGATTGAAAGAGGTCAGGGTCTCCTGATTTCAAAGATAACATTAATGGGAAAATGGCCGCCAAAGTGTTGTAATTTCCATAGCTTGAGAGTTCCTAGAAACTGAAAATTTACATATTGTGCCTTTAATCAATGTGTAAATCCGCGAAAAAAAGGGTCTTTAAATGTATATAAAAGGTGTTGGACCAAATAAAGAAAATAAGAAAAAAAATTGTCCATTGGCCAAAAGAATTCCTTTGATTTCATTATTTAGACAAGCGCCTATTTTTACCACGATGCCTAATATGTGTGGGTGTGTGTGTGTGCGTGTGTGTGTGTGTGTGTGTGTGTGTGTGTGTGTGTGTGTGTGAGAGAGTGGATACAGGGGAAAAAGAGGGTAAGACAGACAGACAGACAGACAGACAGACAGACAGACAGACAGACAGACAGACAGCGGTAGCGAGGATGAGTTTGAATTTGTAGTTGTTATTTTTGTTGTTGTTGTTTTTGTTGTTGATGATGATGATGATGATGATGATGATGATGATGATGATGATGATGATGATGATTTATTTTTGTTTCCTTAATGGGCCTGGTGGACTCCAAGATTAAATCTTCGAGCGAGAGCGAGGCTCTTTTTCGGCTCCATTGTCAATATGCTTAGCGGCACCTCCACTCGTCCAAATAACTCCATTCGAATTGCGATTGTTCCTGGACATTCAAACATATTTTTGACATCTTCCTTTTCATGGCCGCATCTTCGGCAACATGGGCTGAGCTCTTCATTTACAAAGGGTTCTTGTCCATCTTAAGCTCCA
>NW_004798732.1:66020-67508 GCF_000002075.1 Aplysia californica | reverse complement strand
CAGGAATCTAAAAAAAAAAAATCGCTGAGACCCGAGAAAATGCCCAAAGTCCTCGAAACCAAATCTGAGTTCATATTTTACCAGTCGCGTTTGTGATATTACGTTCGGCTTTCCCCAGTCCCAGAGTACGTTTCACAAGAATTAGCGGCTCCATCTGGAAAATCAAAATCTACTTTCGCTTTTGTTACCGCTCAGAATTGTCCGATGATAGTTTGTTGACCTTAGATTTACAGTTAATAAAAATTTGTAACATACAGTTTGTGCGTAAAAAGCAGCGTCGACATACAAATTTAATTGATATTCTCACTGATGTCACTATAATGACAAAAAAAGGAAGAAAAAGAAAACAAGCGTCTTCCGATTTCTAGATTGTCGGGCCCGTCATCGTGACCGGTCAGTGAACCTGGGCGTGTTCGCATCGTGTGAGTGCGGCATGAGTAAGGGATCGGCAGACGGTTGCTGGGGTAATCAAAGTTCAGTCAAAGTAGGAGCGTTGTAGGGCTTCGGAATTGAGGGGAGGTGTTTGATGCAATAAAGTCTACGACAGCAGGATAAGGCCGAGGTGCAAGAAACTGTTGATACAATAAAAACAATAAGTGAAAGTGGTTTTGACAATCGAGTGCGTAAATGAGGGAACATTAGAGCACAGGCTTAATCATTGTATCTTCAATGTTGGTGTTTCCAGATTTGTCGGATTTGTCAGTGATGACAAATTGAATAGTGGCAATGAGGAAATGTCATTTTCAATCCTCGAAAAGCTCTATGTTGGCTGCCTATGCATCATGATGGCTTGTTGCTGAGTAAAAACTGGTACTGTGATTTAGCTTTTTTTTTTTAAAGCAATATTTAGTCCATGATGGAGTGATTCACTTATTGCCAGGTTTTCAGCATCAGTACATCCCACGCTCTCAGTCCTTCCAGCTCCGGCTCTCAGTACACGACGCTCTCTTTTATTTTCACTTTTTGCTCTGCTGTAAGCCTAACTATAAATGTTATATATATATATATAAGTTTTGTCTTGCATGCTTTTTAAAATCCGTGAATGCTGAAACCAAATATGGTTTTGGCAGTTGATGTTCTTCTTGCCTCTCCTCGGGCCCAGATCAGGATTCATGCATTAGGTGTTTTAAGGGTAAAACTTGTTAAAATTAATTTTTTATCTTACCTAAGTCACAACGGACTTATCAGTGTCCTTTTTAAGTGTGGGGAAATATGTTTTAATATAGCTTCTATTGGTATGGGCGAGCGGTTTTGAAGTCAGTTTGGCAGTCACCCTGCACTCAATGCCAGATTCAATACTGAGTGACAGGTGCCTTGAACGACAGTCTATAAATGCTTTAACAAAACAACTAAAAAACCGTTGCCTCTTTACATACACACTGTTCATCTTAACTTGTTCACACCCAAACACCCCCTTCCCCTCCCCACATATATACACAGAAACGAGAGCATGCACACATAGACAAACACACACACACACACACACAC
>NW_004798732.1:58000-60645 GCF_000002075.1 Aplysia californica | reverse complement strand
TCTGCTTCAATCATACTCCCCTCATCCTCTTTCCACTTTCATATTATTTCTCTCTTCCAACCTTTCACCCCCCCAAAAAAAAAATTAAAAAAATTACCCCTTCCAACTTTCCATGGCTCCCTCTCCTCAATATCGTCAAGACCCAAGTTTTTAATCATCATTCCAGTTGTAACCAACAATGGAAGAGTAGCTGGTAGCTTCGTATTGGGAGCCTTACATCTCATTGCCTTCTTCGAAGAAGTTACACATAATTTATCTCTGCGAGAATCTTTGCTAACGTTCGTGGATTGGAGGGAACTGTTTGTTTTATCACTGTATATTATGTGTCTAATCTACCTCCGTCCATCACGTTCTTCTCTGGCATTGTGTTTCTGTTTACAGAGGGCTGCTTTATGTCTTCGTCAGCTTTTGTTTATGTCTCTGAGATAGAAAAGATTTTTGCTGATTCACATCGTGTGGAGACTGGAGTTCTTTCTCTATGTCTATTTGTCTGTCTGTCTTCCTGTCTGTTTTTCCATTTGTCTGTCTCCCCTCCCCCACTCTATCTCTCTTTTCTCTCTTTGTCTCTCTCTCTGCCTCTTTGTCTTTGTGTCTCTCTGTCTATCTGTCTGTCTTTGTCTGTCTTCCTGCCTGTCTTTCCATTTGTCTGTATCTCTCTGCCTCTCCCCTCTCTCTCTGTCTCTCTGTCTCTCTGTCTCTCTCTGTCTCTCTCCCTCTCTCTCTTTGTCTCTCTATCTCCCTGTCTGTCTCTCTCTCTCGATCTGTCCCCCCTCTTTGCCCCACTCCTCTACCCCTTCACATCTCACTTCATCACCGTTTCGCTCCTTATCACTCTCCGTCTTCCTCTTTCTCGTTTTTATCCTCTCTTTCTCCTCCCTCTCTTTCTCTCCATCTCTATTTATCTCACCCCTTCTTTTGCACTCTGTCATTCTCTCTCTTGTTCTCTCTGTCTCTCTTTCTCTCAACCCTCCTTTACTTTCATTCGCTGTCACCCCCCCTCCCCCTTTGTTCTCTTTTTTTCTCCCTCTCTCTCCTTCATTCTGCGTTATTCATATTCTTCAAGTTTTCCCTTAATTGCCATATTCCTCAGTGTTAGATGATATAACGAAACAGGCTTATGGTTATAATAACACTCTCTTTATCTGCCAAGCGTAAAGGTAACGCATACGTGGCATTTTGAAGAATTTTGCTCAGCTTGCCAGGGGTGCCATTGATATAATAATATGCTTTTTTTTAAAGCCAAAGAGTATGCACCCCCCCACCCCCTTGTGCGATATCGTGCAGCTGCATACACTCTCTATCACATACATGCGAGCAGCGGTAAGTTCATGACTTGGATTGTGCTCTAAGGAAGGCTCTTAAAGAGAGGGTTTTTGTGAGTGCGACAGCATGCATGCATCTGTATTTTGAACCCGAGAGGGTGTTCATACCTTGCAGAAACAAGAAAAATCCGAATCGAGTGTCATTTCTCATTGAAAGCTAATTATGGGGAACTGATATTCATTTCAAATCTGAATGTTGAAATATGGTCCACCAGTCGGTAAAAACACTACGCCCGAGATTTTGAACGTTTTACTTTGCAGCTTTTTAACCCATGGTATCGCTTGCCTAACGTGTTAAAAATATTTGGTGGATAAATCGAATTCTAAATGGTTAAAAAATAAACAAAACGAAAGAAAACTAAAAACAAAAACAAAAACAAAAACTACCCCCCATCTAAAACCCCCAGAAAAGAACCCCAAACCACGCAAGAAATATACCCAGTATAAGTACAATGATAATAGTACTGAAAGAATGAAACAATTTTTCATTTTCCGACGATATATTATTATATGTTTGCATTTCTTTCGATTTTAACAGTTGGGCTAGGGTGAACATGTTGCAAGAAAAAAAATTAGGATAGAACCTCAGTAGTATGAAGTTATGATGTATCTTATCCGTTTACTACCACACCCTTTTCACTGTTACACAAACACACACACATACACACACACACACACACACACACACTCACACACACACACACACACATACACACACACACACACACACATAAAACATACTCGCACACACAAACACACACACATGCACACACATACATATATGCACACACACACATACGCACACACACATACGCACACGCACCAGTTCACCTGCACACACATACACACGCGCTCGCACACACAAACACACATACACAATCGAGCACATACATACACACACACACACACACACACATACAAACACACAAGCACGCTCACATAACAACACTATCATCGTATTTGGCTTGTATTTAGTCGTGCAATTCATGTGGAATTAGTCTAAAATCTTTCTGAGCTAATTAGGTTATTTCAAAAGAAGGCCACATATTTCCATGGTTAGAGAGAAAAACGGAAAAGGTGAACACATTACAAAAAAGCAAATAAATAAATGACAAACAAACAAAATACATTTTAAAAACCAACTATAGCAGCAGAAACAACAGTAGCAACAACAAAAATGCTCCCCTCTTCTAGACACACTCACACACACACACACACGCGCACACACACACACATACACACATACACACACACAAAGAAACACACAAACACATACATACACAAGCACACACACAAACACACACAAACACACACACATACACA
>NW_004798732.1:42716-57900 GCF_000002075.1 Aplysia californica | reverse complement strand
CCCCCAAGCACCCCTCGTTTTTGGTAGTAAAAAAAGATGGTTCAGATGGGGCCATATCGTGTTTGAAATAACCCCCCAAAAATGGTAGTGATCCAGATGTGAAGTTGTCGTGAGTTGATCTAAGAAAGTTTTATAGCTAATAAAGGTGTTGGTAGTGTTTTGTGAGCTCAACTTTGAAAGTTGTTATTGAGAATGGAGGCGTTGGTAGTGGTTAGTGAGTAGAACTTAAGACATTTTTAGGTAATGAAGGTGTTGGTAGTGTTTAGTGAGTTAAACTTCGAAACATCATTGTTAATCAGCATATTTTGCAAACAACAGATTCCACACGTCTTCAGAGGGCGCTACTCGGTGATAACCCGGTGTGTTTACTTCGCTCTGTGCTTATACAATGTAATGCCTTTTCTCAGTAAGTCTCTCATAAAAAGTATGATCAATTCCTGTATGACAGCATAGGTTGGCAACACCAGACAACATGATAGAGAAAATTTCAATCGGTTAATTCGAAAGCATGCAAAATTTCAACATCTTGCATTCGTCTATTGTCGCTTGCACTCGAAAAATTAATTCCATCTTTTTGGACAATAAATATCCATTGTTCCCTCAAATAAAAATATTAATCAGAAGTAAAAGACATAGGCTTCTGATCTATGATCTATGACAAAGAAAGATACTGTAATCACTTTTTTGTTTCGCGTGATCTGCTTCAAATCGCAGTTTAAAGAAGTAAGCTCTTTTCATCCTTCCTCACCCTGTATTTCTTTCTCAGACAGCTGGCGTAGACTGGAGGTTCTCATGTAGATTTACTCTTCCCATTTTCCCTGATGCTTTCCTGGATGTTTTTTTCTTCTTCTTTTTTTGAACTATGAGAATTATTTCTGAAATCTTGCAGACGCATGGGTGGATGCATGGATGGATGCATGGATGCATGGATGCATGAAAGAGCACTGTCTATTTTTATGTGTTTTTGTCGGTTGGCGAAGTGTTCTGTCATGCATCCATACACCCATCCATGCATCTTCAAGATTTCAGAAATAATTCTCATAGCTCATTAATAAATTTCTCTTTTTTATTCTGTTCCAAAGAAACGCACTTTTCATATTCGTATATAATTTAGAAACCCCCATAAAAAAAATACCCCCCACTGGGTACCATAAGTAAAAAAGAATACTGTTTTCAGTATGTCTTGTGCTGACAAACTTACAATTTAAAAAAAATATTTTAAAAATGAAACTCTAACAAATATAGTACCCCCTACCTCCACCAAAAAATGTCGGACTTGTTTGTTTGTATAACTCAAAGTCAGAAGATAAAAACATTGAGTATGGGTACAACGAACTGTGGTCCTCTAAAAAAAAAAAAGGTGATGTTTTTTATGTTTAGTGAATGAAAAGCTAGATTTAGAAATATAAACAAAGAAGAAGAAGAAAAAATCCAGGAAAGCATCAGGGAAAATGGAAATAGTAAATCTACATGAGAACCTCCAGTCTACGCCAGCTGTCTGAGAAAGAAATACAGGGTGAGGAAGGATGAAAAGAGCTTACTTCTTTAAACTGCGATTTGAAGCAGATCACGCAAAACAAAAAGGTATTGCAGTTAATCCATAGGTGTCTTTTTTTCCCTCTCTTTTTTTCTCCTATGAATGAAGCTTCTATAATGAACACCTTGTCAAAAAGTGAACTCTAATCACTGTATCTACAAATCTTTTGAGACAACGTGCCTAACGATCTCACTTGGACAACAAAGTAATTTCCATAGTTTGAACAATCAGGGGAGCGTTGTTGACCAAAGACGCAAAAGCTAAAAGAACTGTATTTACCTACAGATACTTTAAGGAAGTTGGTGTAACTGACAAAAATCTCCTGGTGGAACGGATGCTGCACATAGATATTGTCCTGAGACTTGTACAATGCAGGCATTCACATTTGTCCCTACCAAGACGACAAGCATAAGAATAGGTTCAGCATTCGGATATAAGAACTGTGGAAGAATGAGAAAAGTATCAGTAAAATCATAACAACAATACTTTACAGAAATAAAAAAGCAGAGTCAGTGAGAAAAAAAAAGAAATTTTGACATTTTAACATAATGCTCAGCTGAAACAGCAGACGAGATGAGAGCAGTGGTCATGGGGGGAAAACCCACAGGAACTTCAGATTCACAACAGAAACGACGCAATGTGCAGTGGTTCTCATACAAACCTGTATGCTCTTGAGGGGAACATCGTAAATGTTGGCGAGCACAATATTAATATTATCTTATTACCATAATATGATATCCTTTTACACATTGATGATTCGTGGTGCATGAGACAGACTCGGTCAGGATTCAACATTTTATAAAGGTCTACTTCTGATTTGTTCAACAATATGAGCACTCTTACTTTCGGACACGAAGTAAAATTAACGTGCTCAGAATAAAATAGTAGATAGCATTTGTATAGCACAAATCCCCGCTCAACAGCAAGCTCTATGCGCTTCACGATCTATTCTATTACCCCAGGCTGACCTGAGAGCATTCAGAAATAACCTCAACTTCCTGGGAAGCATACAGTGCAAGCAGCCATTTATAGGCGCTAAAACACTAACATACTGACAATAACATACTGAATACTTATCAAACAATAGAAGAAAAGAGACAAAAGTAAAGTGGGTTTTGGGGTTTTTTCATCTCCCCCTAAAAAATACGTTTTTCACAACGTAGACACTCTGTGGTTCAGAACATTGATGTAAACACTAGGAAACAGATCAAGACAAAGAGTTACATGACAAAAATAGATTGAGAATCCTTGTTTCTCCATTGAAAATTACTACCGCATGACCAACCCAGCTCATAAAATATACAGTAGATTTGCTCATGATGTAACAGAGGAAATGGTATATACATGGTCTAGATCTTGTTGTTTTGTTGTTTGTTAGTTTGGATTTTTTTTTTTTTTTTTTTTTTTTTGGGGGGGGGGTTGGGGAAGTCTCTCCCCACTAAACAGTTCCGGCACAAACAGAGACCTCCATCCACCCCCAAAACCTCATCCCACCTTCTCACACCAAATATCATACTCACTGTTACTCACTCACTCCTAACAACCCAAACACCCCCACCCCCTATACACCACACCATTCCACAGCACGCAAAACACACACACACACACACACACACACACACACACAAGGTCCTATAGTTTCTCAGTTCTCATCAAAGACTGTTCTACCGTGGCGACGTATTAACGACTTATCCGATCACTCTGCTAAATATTGATAGCCTGTAACGTACATTCCATTTCTGTTGCACAATAGTCCTGTCACGTTCCCATGAACTAAAGGTCGCATCATTTGTCGTCCTAAATCCCGCCACAATGCAGTCTCATTGTTCAGATTGACCCTAATCTTGAGTCGTGGGGAAAATGTTGAGGGGGTTCTTTTTGCAACATCTGTTAATCAACAAAAGATCTGGACACACCTTTGGTAAAAAATCTATCGATTGGCGAAATTCTGTCTCCTTGCGTCAGAAATATATAAATACAATGTATGTCTCCAGTTTTCTAACAGACAAACACACAAAAAACAACAAATGAACACGCAAACAAAAACAGACAGACAGAGAAACAAACAAACCAAAATGCACTTATTCCATACAACACCTCCTTCACTACTGAAGAAATGTCATAACAACAAACAAAATCCAACTCACTCATTACTACAAACGCCTTCACTATGTGGCGCCGGTGTCCTAGTGGTTAGACTCTCGAACTCGCAACCGAACGTCGAGGAGCCCGACGTGGTGTCCTCAGGAAAGGTACTTTACAGGAATGTTCTTTACTTCACCCACTGGGAAATGAGTACCTAGCTATAGGCAGTGAGAGATCTTATCAGATTGTTAGTGTTTTAGATCAGAAAAGATAAGATACATCTTTATTGTCCAGATCCTGACACACTGGTTTGTTGATTCATCACACACACACACATACACACACACACACACACACACACACACACACACACACACACACACACACGCACACACGCGCGCGCATGTGCACACACTCACAAACTCACACACACACATACACACACACACACACGCACACACACACACACACACACACACACGCACACACGCACACACACGCACACGCGCGCGCGCATGTGCACACACTCACACACTCACACACACATACACACACACACACACATACACACACATACACACACACACACACACACACACACACTTCATTCACACATTCTCTCTTCCTCACACATCTGTGTACATAACCATAATTATACAATAGTATGCTTGCACTCACAGACAGGCTCACAGACACATGTATAACAATGATTCAACTGAACAGTAATTGTAAACATTAATAGTGTTAAGCTAAATACGTACTCAGTATTTTGATTGTAACTCATTGGTATTCTGATCAGTGATATTGCATGCTTTAAAGGCAATGGGAATACTTATATCAAGACGATTAAGATGATAGAAGTTTAATGGAGGATGGTCAGAATGACCATCGGTATCTTTCTTTGTCATAGATCAGAAGCCAATGTCTTTTACTTCTGATTGATATTTTTATTTGAGGGAACAAGGGATGTTTATTGTCCAAAAAGATGGAATTAATTTTTCGAGTGCAAGCGACAATGCATAATTCATCGAAGTAGAGGAATGAAGATTTTGAAATTTTACATGCTTTCGAATTAACCGATTGAGTTTTTCTTTATCATCTTGTCTTGTGTTGCCGACCCATGCTGTCATACAGAAATTGATCATACTTTTTATGAGAGACTAACTGAGAAAAGGTATTACATTGTATAAGGACAGAGCGAAGTAAACACATTGGGTTGTCACCGAGTAGCGCCCTCTGAAGACGTGTGGAATCTGTTGTTTGCAATGTATGCTGATTAACTGTGATGTTTTCTAAGTCTAACTCACTAAACACTACCAACACCTTCATTGCTTAAAATCTTTCTACGATCAACTCACTAAACACTACCAACACCTTCATTACCAACAACATTTCTAAGTTTAACTCACTTACCACTACCAACGCCTCCATTCTCGATAAAACTTTCAAAGTTAAACTCACTTAACCGCACCATCACCTTCTTTAGCTATAAAACTTTCTAAGTTCAACTCACTAAACACCACTAACGCCTTCTTTAGCTATATCATTTCTAAGGTCAGCTCACTAACCACTACCAACGCCTCCATTCTCAATAAAACTTTTTCTAAGGTCAGCTCACTAACCACTACCAACGACTCCATTCTCAATAGAATTTTCAAAGTTCAGCTCACTAAAAACTAACAACAGTTTCATTGCCCATAACATTTCAAAGTTCAGCTCACTAAACACTACTAACGCTTTCTTTGCCTATAAAATGTCTAAGTTCGAGTTCAACTCGCGAACCAACACCAACACCTCCATTCCCAATAAAACTTTTAAAGTTCAACTCAATAGCCTAAACACTACCAAAACCTTCTTTACCAATAAAACTTTCTAAGTTCTGCTTAATTAACACTACCAACGACTTCTTTACCAATAAAACTTTCTGGATTCAACTCACTAAACACTACCAACGCCTTCTGTACCTTTAAATTTCTAAGTTCAGCTTACTAAACAGTATCAAAACTTTCTTTAGTAGTAGTAGTAGTATAGGGTTTTACGACGCTCGCAACTGCGTAAGGTCATATGAGCGCGAACCTTCTTTACCAATAAAACATTTTAAGTGGAATTCACTAAACACGACCAACGCCTTCTTTACCTATAAGATCTCTAAAATCAACTCACTAAACACTACCAAAACCTCCTTCACCAATAAACTTTCTAAATTCAGCCCACTAAACGCGACTAACACCTTTATTACCAATTACATTTGTAAGTTCAGCTTGTCGTTGCGTACAGTTGTCTTTTTGCTACATCCACAGCAGTGCTTGCTACCGTGGCTGGGTATGGCTGCGGAACATGGACAAGTTTAGATTGGCCAATGGGAATTCTTTGACATCACCACTTACTCTGGAACCCAGCACTGATGTAACTCAGCTCTGTACAAGATTTTTGTTGAAGAATACTTATATTTTTAGGGTTACAGTTCCATGAGTTTAGAATAATTACGTAATATAAGGATGATGACAGTTTTGTACTACTCTCCCTTGACTTTTTCCTAACTAATAGACAGAGGCGAAGCGTCTATATAATCAAATGATCACTGCTTACCTTCCTAATTTTGAAACATTGCCGCAGTCAAATTCACCCATAAACGTAAACTTCATAAATTAAATGTAAAAAGACGTTTATAATCAACAATGAACAGTATGCCTAACATTCTAAACGGTTTCATTGCCACAGAAATAGCCTGTTCATCCCTTTTGGGCCACTCCATAAGCAGTCACAAGCTTTGATTAAGTAAGCTTAAAGTGAGACTGGAAGAGTCTACCAACAGAATTGAAAGGAACATGTGCATGGCAGTCAAAACTGTTTCATTGCCACATATACCCTATTCACCCCTTTCGGGCCACAGTTATAATCAGTCTCAAGCACTGATTTGGTAAGCTAACTATTACACTGGTCGAGTCTACCTCACAGATGTGAGGGGAACTAACTCCTAATAATCTCTCGACTGCTGCGAGAGCTTTTTTTTTTTTGTTTCCTCGACTTTTTACTGCCCTACAATCAGATCGTGACCTCGATTATGACACAGGCTCGTGGCCGCGAAAGGCTAGACAAAAAACAGCCAAATGTTAAATTTAAAAAATGATAATTGTCATGTTCTACCAAAGAGTTAGAGACTCCCTGGTAGATCTATAACAATTAGATCTAGTACTGACATCTCTGCTTCTTTGCTTTGTGTTTGTGTATTCACATCTAAAGTTAAATTTCATTTTAATTGGAATTGATATTTCATGAGATACTTTCCCGATTATTTTGCCGGTTGAACATACAATAATTAATTCTGGATTTGTTTTCATTCACAACTCTGAGTCGCCGCCTCGAGCAAGGTTCTTGTGTGATATCCCCAGGCCATATCTGGTCCCGTTTCACTTTGATTACCCTGTCAAACAAGTCAGCCTTCGCCCCTGCTAATAGAACCATGACATAAAGCATTTGGAAATCGTTCTAAAAATGACACATTTTACTTTAAATCCTACTCGCAGCCAAAAGTGCAGTGAGGAAAAACCCTGTAGCATTCCTCACCACTTCAATGTACTTGCTCGCAGCCAACGTGTACAATTCCAGAAAATTGTCAGCAAATTTTTTATGCAGTCTGCCTTGGTTCCTCTCATCAGACATTACTTCAATATCCAGATAGGCATCTGCAGTGCTGCGCTCTATGGAATAGACATTGGTTTATGCAAGGAGAAAACCATGAGATAAGTATGCATATAAAGTCAACTACGGATGAGTTGATGTTATCCTGGGAATGACAAAAAGAAAAAAAAAGAGTAACTCAGAAGTTCAACTTGTAACCGTTGAGACCATACAATCAAGGGACAAGGAAATCTTTCCCCCTACTTCTGTTGACTTAAGTATGGTGGTACAACGGACTACAACAGGAAATGTTACCAAACAAATTAAATTGAATCACTTTATTAATTATCGTGTACTCGTGTGTGTGTATGTGTGTGTGTGTGTGTGTGTGTGTGTGTGTGTGTGTTTGTGTGTGTGTGTGTGTGCCTGTATGTGTGTGAGTGTGTGTGTGTGTGTGTGTGTGTGAGAGAGAGAGAGAGAGAGAGAGAGAGAGAGAGAGAGAGAGAGAGAGAGAGTTAGAGAAAGAGAGAGGGTAGGGAAAGGGTGAGAGAGAGAGAGAGAGAGAGAGAGAGAGAGGGGGGGGGGTGGAGAGGGAGAGGGAGAGAGACAGGGAGAGAGAAAGAGGGAGAGAGAGGGGAGAGATCAACAGAACATATTAAATGTGGATATGTTTCTGTTGGTGCAAGATTTATGATTTAAAAGGCAGATGTTATTTTGGAATAATGTCTGATTAATTTTTGTGTGTAGTCTGTGGGTGTAAGGTGGAAGGGGGGGGGGGAACTAAAATTTCCTAGCAGAATGAAGGGTTTTAGTAGTTGGTGTTTTAATTCAGTAAGCTGGGACATTTAGAGGGTAATTTGATGAGCAGGGGATGGGAAGAGAGGGGAGGGAGTTAGGAATAGGGGGAAGTGGGCATCATCTCACACTCCATCAGAGGGATGGGGCATGAGGAGGGAGAAGGGATAGAAGAGGGGAGTAAGGATAGAAAAGGGAAGTGGAAGTAAAGGGGACAGAGGAAGGGTCCATCCCATCCTCCCCTAGAACTCCAAAGCGGATGGCGAGTGACACCTCAAAGGCGGGTGCTTCCGGGGAAGGTAGGACCTTCTTGATTTTTAGTGCATAGTTTTGCTTGTTGACATCAGGCCAAAACAGCACCTGGACATGGATGGCTGGTGCCTCTATAAATAAATAATTGATGGTCTGGTCTATCAGGCTCTGTGAGGTTGACTGTAGAAGTACTGGCTGACCTCAAAACCGGCCGGACTGCCTTAGCGTATGACTGGCCAGGGACCGGGGTCACAACTGGCGGGCAGACAGTCTTTCGAGCCTCCAGAAATGAGCAGTCATTCCGCACCTTGTACTTCTGAATGGCACGTTCTTGGAGCCCAATCAGGCACTCCTTGCAGCAGGCTGTGTGCTGGCCGTGGCAATTGGAGCACAAGGACTAAGCTTTACCTTTCTTTTCAGGATGCCTGGTCTTTGCACAGCGAGGAGACACAGCTGTGTGTTTGCATCATGACTGGATATGGCCACAAACCTCTGACACTTGAAGCAGTGCAGGGAGTCTGGCACGGAGGGTTCTAAATCAAGGACCAAATAAGATGCCCGAACGGTGGCTGGAGGGAGGCACAAATTAGATTTAAGTACAACAGTGACAACAGTGTTTGTTTTAAGCGTGGCGTCCCCCCACCGAAGAGTATTTCGGCAGGCTTCAGAAACATCCTCACAATTAGCCACACTTTCTTCAATGGAGCCAGAGCAGCCTTTCAGCTCATGGCTGCCGACAACGCCTTTTAAACGGTTGGATATAAGGTGCTGCAAAGATGCCACAGAATACCGCTTCTTTCTCCCTCAGGCATTTGACAAGGAGTGCACTAGAAGACAGCTTCTGAACATTGGTAGGAAATTATCCCCGTGCCTGTCTTATCGCATCTCCTGTTCTGAAGGGGTTTCGATCTGTGATCTCATCTTTGAGGAGATGGTCATGTACGGCCACTCCGGAAGCTCCCCGGGAGGAGGGAGGGCAGACGCATCCATAGAAGTCTTTTCCCCTAGTTGTTTGTTCCCCTCGGCGACTTCACCCGTCTTCGCGAGCCGAGACTTTTTGGAAACGTTCGGAACTGGGGAAGGGTCAGGCTGCTTTATGGATTCCATGTGTTGGAACATGGTTGGGGTTTTTTTTCCAACTCCAGAACTCCCAATCCCCCATCGAGCCCAACAAGGGGACACATTACTCGGATGACCAGAGCTGTGCCAAGACTACCCAAGAGTTGTACTTTCCAAGAGGGTGCGCTAGACCCTCCCGTCAAGATTGACTCAAGGGCAGACTGACGGGGTTCCAGCTCCCTATGGATTGAGTCTAAGAGGAAAACCTGGGCCAGATGTGTATTGGCGAGGGACAGTCCACAGAATGATCTCACCTCAACAACCAGATACCATTTTGCCTAGGAAATTACTATGGTAACCAACAAGGGAGGGGTTTATAACAGCCACCCAAAATGTCGCGCACATCAAGTGATGGCCCTTAATATACATATTGGGTCAGTGGGGGACGTTCAACTTACCATCGCCGTACAATACTGTGAATCATTTCCACGGTGCTTTCTCCCATCTGAACACTGCTCTAGCTGTTTTATGCAAGGACAATTTCCAAAATGTTTTTTTTTAACAAACCCTCCCTATTCCGGGTGCTGAGGGTGGAAAGGAGGTAATCGGTCACAGGAGCTAGGCCTACGGACTGTTCTCACATCAAGTGCATCATTCAACCACATGCAGGAATTTAATTACAAGACTTTTGGAGTTATATATAGATACATACTCGAAAGAGCAACACAAAACTATTCTTATTCCGACAATAGCCTTATGCTGGATGTTAAAAAACTTCTTTTATACCTTTCTTTCTTTGTATCCGAGCGGCACAAAAAGTTCAACCAGTCGAAATGCTTAGTCCGCAGCTATGAGCTGAAGGGCTGCTCAAATGAGGGAATTATGGCTAATTGGGAGGGTGTGGTCGAAGCCCGCAGGATTACTCTTCGGCGGGGGGAGACAACACTTGAAACAAATACGATTATTCTATGGAAAAGAAGGCTCGGGGAAAGCAGAATGGAAAATGAAGATCGTGAAAAGAAGACTGGAATTGACAGTAGGAGGAAATCAGATTGGAAAGGAAAGATCTTGGAAAGCAAACAGGAAAGTAAAGCCCAGGGACAGCAGAATGAAAATGACTGTCCGGGGAAAGCAAAATAGAAATGACAGCTCGCCGATAGCAGAATGGAAATAACAGATTGGGGAAAGCAGAATGGAAATAACAGATTGGAGAAAGCAGAATGGAAATAACAGATTGGAGAAAGCAGAATGGA
This sequence comes from Aplysia californica, assembly GCF_000002075.1. NCBI lineage: Eukaryota > Metazoa > Mollusca > Gastropoda > Aplysiida > Aplysiidae > Aplysia > Aplysia californica. Next base: position 47,298 of record NW_004798732.1, on the reverse strand, counting down.
AATAACAGATTGGAGAAAGCAGAATGGAAATAACAGATTGGGGAAAGCAGAATGGAAATAACAGATTGGAGAAAGCAGAATGGAAATAACAGATTGGAGAAAGCAGAATGGAAATAACAGATTGGGGAAAACAGAATGGAAAGGATATCCCAGGGAAAGCATATTATTTTTTAATGGTATGGAAAGCTCGTGGACAGCAGAATAGAAAAGACAGATGGTTGAAATCAGGATGGAAATGACAACACGGAGAAAGTAGAATGGAAAGGACTGATTGGGAAAAGCAGAATTAAAAGGAAAGCTTGAGGGAACGTAGAATGGAAATGACATCTCGGGAAAAAAAGGAATAAAAAGGATAGCTCTGGGAAAGCAGAATTAAAGATGAACGAGATATAGAAGAAGTAGAAGAAAAAAGACGACAGGATAGCACTAGGCTCCTGTCACGTGCAGCCCGAAGACGCTTTCTGAACAGCATGAGCCAGACCCTGTATAGCAAAGTAAGAACTAACTGATAGCTACATGAGAATTACATAGTTCTATCTGACATTTTGGCTTTTTTGAGTAACTAATATCATAAAATGGCCAGAAACCAAATGTTCAGTTTGCTCTACGAAAATCGCAAAACTACTCTGAGTTATCATCAAGATAATATTCAAAGAGTTGCAATTGAATGTTGTGAAACTCAAAATGTTCACCGTCAAATTTCACCATACTAAGAACTAAGTGTATATCACTTCCTAGTGCTAGTTCGAAGGTAGCGTAATGCTATCAGAAATTTGTAGTGGGTGACTTTCTATAGTTATGTCAAAATACAAGAACGCATTCTAACGTGCACTAGAATTCGTTTGAATATTTAATGTGTGCTTTAGAATTACCTCCTGCAAAGTGATCATGAACGTGTTCAGTACGGGGCAGAATATTCTACAATAAATTATAATTGTTAGTGAGGTTTGCAAGAGGCTGTATTCTTGTTAGTTCAATGGTGAATTTATTATGCGCATATTAGAAGCTAAGACTATTATATCGGTTGGGTTTCCTAAGTTAACACATGAATCGTTAAATGATTGATATATTTTTTTAAAAATTGAATGCTCCGCTGGTGGCTCTGGCACGTTAAGGGGGGGGGGGGATGGTAGTCTTTCAAATGGTGTGGAATGAGCAGACTTTGACCGTTGCTTCAACGACCAATCAACATTAAGGCATTCCTCTGTCAGTTGCCGTAAATTCACACGAAATGAAGTGTTGTGCGCTACTCGTTCATCTCAAAACAAAATGGACCCGTACTCTCTAAAACTTTGTAATATCATTAAACAGATTTACTTAATTAATCTCTTTTGATTTTGCAAAAGTTGACACAGCACAGATTATTCTTAAAGGAAAGTTTCTAGCAGGAAATCACGCTGAGGAAAGAACATAATCCTAAGAGTGCGTTCAGATTGAAACCAACTTCGCCCGCATGTTAGTGGATGGTCAGAAAATGCCGACAATAGATTCTCCTTCTTTTTCTTTCCCCTCTGTAGTTTCTGTCTTTTAATAAGACTTTTACAGCGCTCGTAACTAATGTCACGTAGGCGCGCTATTATATCTTTCTCTTTCGAAACTGTAAGTGAGCATTATTGTGTGGTTCTGCATCTTTTTACATAATCAAACTCAAACAAACAAACCCGTAAGCACCGACGAGACCTGCAGTTGAGATGTCTACCCCGGAAAACAGCATATGGTCTGCCGGAATCCCGATGACTACCCAACAAAACCCTTCTCAGACTTCAAGAGGAATTCAGACTGATGACAAAGAGAGCGTTGGAGATATTCTCAAGGAGTTCGGCGACAGTACGTCCTTACACGGCATCTCTCGCATTGTCAGGGGCAACGGTCGCTTCAACTGGTACGGCTGGAAGAATAAGTTTTTCCTCCTTGTGTTCCTGGGATGTCTGATGCTCGGTGTTCGGAACGTGTACTACATCCTGGATGACTACCTACAACGTCCTGTCACCACGGAGGTCAGTCGGGGGGCTCTCGTGGCCTACAGGTTAAGGGGTTCACCTCTCATTTAAATGTCCCGGGTTCGAATCCGGGAAGCGAAGGAAACATTTTCTTCTCTAAACTTGTCTCCTTTCCCCTTCTTTCCTGCTCTCTAGCAATATTCTGTCGTCTGCTTTCGTCTCCACTTTCTGCCCCCCACCCCCTCTCCTCCGTTGCCCACTCCTCTGGGCTCGTGACCTTTTCTGCAGCCTTTCTACTGCTACTCCTTGGCTCCTTCTTACTGCTGTCTTTCAGCCACACCCCTAATCTTCTGGCAGGAAAGATCTACACCTAGCGAAAAATCTCGGAGGTACTTTGTGCAAGTTTAACAGGTTAAAGATCCGTTGGGGGCTCTCGTGGCCTAGAGGTTAAGGTGTTGGCCTCTCACTCAAAGGTCCCGGGTTCGAATCCGGGTAGTGACCGAAAAATTTTCTTCTCTAAAATTGTCTCCTTTCACCTCCTTTCCTGCTCTCTAGCAATATTCTGTTGTCTGCTTTCGTCTCCTCTTTCTGTCCCTACCCCCTCACCTCCTTTGCCCCTCCTCTGGGCTCCTGACTCTTTCTGCAGCCTTTCTACTGCTACTCCTAGACTCCTTCTTACAGCTGTCTTTCTGCCACACCCTGATCTTCTGGTAGGAAAGATCTACACCTAGCCTTCTCGGACAAGGGCGAAAAATCTCGGAGGGCCTGTGTGCACGTTGCGCATGTTAAAGATCCCTTGGTTGTCTAAAATCGATAAGAGTAGACTTCGCCCCCAACTGGGCAAAATTCAAAATTTCCTACCAACTAAAAGTATCAGGTGTGTCCCGCGCGCTCATATGGCCGTATGCAATTGCGAGCGCCGTAAAACACTTACCAAAAACCCAAAAAAAAGATCCCTGGGTGGTCTAGAATCGATTAGAGCAGGCTTCGGACGCCACCCGGGCAAAATTCAAAATTTCTTACCAACTGAAAATGTTTGGTGTGTCCCGCGCGCTCATATGACCGTATGCAGTTGCGAGAGCCGAAACACACTTACCAAAAAGGAGGTCAATCTCGCTTTGTTGGATATTTTTGTTTGTTTCGCTTCGCTTCGTTTCGTTTCATTTCGTTTCGTTTCGTTTAGCTTAGTTCAGTTAGTTAGATAGTTGGTTAGTTAGTAAGTTAGTTGTTTGTTTGTTTGTTTGTTTTTCGTTACTTTATTTTAAATTCTTTTTTGGGGGGGAGGGGGGGATTGCTGTGTATAATGATACCATACCATACCATACCACACCATACCATACCATACCATACCACATATCATACCATACCATACCATACCATGCCCTACCGGTATTTATCTTTGTCGAGATAACAACAAATAACAACAGATAACAACAAATAACAACAGATAACAGCAAATAACAACAGATAACAACAAATGTCGACACAAACGTCCTAATTTAGTTTTTTTAACGATGAATTGGTGAGGTATTTATTTTTGTCGAGATAACAACAAATAACAACTGATAACAATAAAATAACGACAAATATCAACACAATCGTCCTAATTTAGTTATTTTTACTTTGTTTTTAAGCCAGTATTTATCTTTGTCGAGATAACAACAAATAACCACTGACTACCTTAAAAAGCAAGTAATAGTAACCAAATTAGGACGTTTGTGTTGGCATTTGTCGTTATTTTAGTGTTATCAATTGTTGTCAGTTGTTATTTGTTGTTATCTCGACAAAGATAAACACCGAAATCGAAAGTAACAATTTATCGGAAAACACCTAAATCAGGACGTTTGTGTTGATATTTGTAGTTATTTTGTTGTTGTCTGTTGTTATTTTCTGTTATCAGTTGCTATTTGTTATTATCTGTTGCTATCTGTTGTTATTTGTTATCAGTACAGTTGTTCTCTGTTGTTATCTCGACAAAGATAAATACACTACCATACCACCCCATCCCTCCCCATACTATACTATACTATACTATACTATACTATACCATCCCATCCCATCCCATCCCAACCCATCCCATCCCATCCCATCCCATACCATACCACACCATACCATACCATACCATACCATACCATACCATACCATACTATACCATACCTTACCATACCATACCATACCATACCATACCATACCATCCCATCCCATCCCATCCCATCCCATCCCATCCCATCCCATACCATACCACACCACACCATACCATAACTTACTATACCATACCATACCATCCCATCCCATACCATCCCATCTCATACCATCCCATCCCATACCATCCCATCCCATACCACACCATACCATACCATACCATACCATACCATACCATACCATACTATACCATACCTTACCATACCATACCATACCATACCATACCATACCATCCCATCCCATCCCATCCCATCCCATCCCATCCCATCCCATACCATACCACACCACACCATACCATAACTTACTATACCATACCATACCATCCCATCCCATACCATCCCATCTCATACCATCCCATCCCATACCATCCCATCCCATACCACACCATACCATACCATACCATACCATACCATACCATACCATACCATACCATACCATAC
>NW_004798732.1:39985-42581 GCF_000002075.1 Aplysia californica | reverse complement strand
ATTCCAATATTTTGAGTACATCATATCGCGAGCTTACACCTTGTGCTATTGTGCATAATATCCGAACTCCAGTTTGTCCGGGTTGACATAAATCACTTTGAAAGCACAAAATTCCACCTTGCGAACGTAAAAGTCGGTATACAATGAAACTGAAATTCTTCGGAACCGGGTATTAACTGATATAAGGACTTTGACACATTCGTCTATGGTGTAGCAGTTAGGCATTTCGTTGTCCCACGCGGGAGACCTGAGTTCAATTACCAAGTGGGGGGGAATTTTTTTTATTGTGTATCTTGGTAATTTTGCTGGAATGTTGTATCCTTCTCAGCCAAGACTGGCTCTGACAGGCGAGGTTGGAAGCCCTCCTCTTAAATGATCTAAACGGGGGCGTAAAAACACGTAGATCTACATAAAAACAAAACAAAAACAACAAAACAACAACAACAACAACAACAACAACAACAAACAAGCAAAAACAAATCTCAACCCAAAACAACAACAACAACCAAAAAAAACAAAAAAACCCACCAAACACCAACAACTTTGAGGAAACCTACCATAAATAGGAGATTGAAGCTAGTACAAACTAGCACAAAGCCCTATACATCAAGATGGTCGATTATAAAGTATATTATGTGTGCGTGTCATTTCGTCATTTTACGTGCAACTAGTTGGAAGACACCCCTGGTCGGTTCAACCTCTTTACTTTTCCAGTATTGTTTCTGTTTGTTGGTCCTACTTTTTTCTCAACTCTAAATGCCCATGCTTATGACGATGTGCGTCTCTGTATTTTAACCCCTCCCCAAAAAAACCCCCAAAACAAAACAAAACAAAAAAAAACCCAGCAAAAAAGCAAAACAAAACCCCCAAAACAAATACAAACAACAACGACCACCCCCAACCAAACAAACAAACAAACACACAAACAAAAAACAAACATACAAAAAACCCCAAAAAAACAAAACAACAAAATTCTGTTATTTTAGACCAGTTTCATAGGGCCATTGGAATACCTCTAGATTTCGCAGTCTGTATTTCTTGAGAATTTGGGTCTGTAGCAAATATTCATGCACATTGCACCTTTTCTTTTCTGTAATCAGGTCTCTTGATCAACTCCATATTTTATTTTTTCAGACCAGTTGTTTATTACAAAGCTGTTGAGGTCACCTGTGTATCTTTTGTCCTATCTTCCTCTGCTCCTCTTTCCCTCTATCTTCACAAATAGTAACGATTTTGTTTTGAAAATCAAATAGGGAATCACTGAGTAAGAGTGGAAACGACAAAAGTTTACATATAAGTGAGCACGATAACAATTGCCATTTCACGTCCTTAGAATGGCAAAGTTGTTGGTCTTACTCTTTTTTACAACTAAATGACCATTATTATGTCGATGTGTTTCTTTTTTTTTAGATTTTTACTCTATGACGAGTGTGTTTGGAGAAATAAAATAAAAAGATTCACACTCTTAGGGTTGAAATGTTTTTGCACCTTATTATTGTCAGAGTGGATGGTTGGCGGGTGCTCTGGTGTGGTTTGCTCCTTTTTTACTATCAAACGTCTATCTATTTTATCTTTGTTACTCTCTGGTAACCCTCTAATCTTCGGCACTTATGTGACCTTATTGTGTTGCAAGTGCCGTAAAACACTTACTAAAACTTTTTTTAAAACTAATTAGTCAAAGTGATAAAAACACAGGTTAGATTGTCTCTCGAGCCTTTGGTCCAGTATGCAGGGCATCAGCTGTGCCTGTAACGTGTAATGTAGAGTCGAACTCAGTTCTCGTAAAAACGTGTTGGAACCCAGTTAATCTAAGGGCGTTATTATATCACGAGTCATGTTGCGGCTGTCATTCGTGTCACGAGGTGTTGGAATCAGGCGCTCGTCAATTTTTGGGTTAATAGAGTTATTAATATCAATTTAAAGTTTCTTCATTTGTCTTGCATTTCGCAAAATAAAAAAATACAAATACAATCCGTCTTGAATAGAAGTCGAGGTATTTGCGATTGAAGATGGTTAGGAGACCTGGTATGAGAGGTAAAGGTAATAAGAAAATTGCCGTAAAATTTTGGTGACGTCCCAACTTTGAGTAAGCTTGGAAACTGAACATTTAACTTTTTTGTGACCTAGATGAACGTTTTGTGTCCTAGATGAACGTTTTTCGGTAACATCCACACAGAAATGCGTTTTTGAATGGACATAAAAGGTGTTGAGTTGAAAAAACAAAATTCGAAAAAAAATTAATTCCTGGTTTCATAGTTTCCTAAGCAAAAGTTCTCTCTGAGGAAGTTTTCGTGTCGGTATCGTTTCGTCTTCAGTTCTGTATCCCCTGTAGTAATTGTCTCGTGAGCTTCTAGCCAAACCCTAGGAAAAAAGGAACAATTTATCCCCCTCCCCCCCACAAACACGTCATAATGACGCAACATAGCCGTGGTAAGAACCTGTAAGTAGATGATGGGTGTGTCCTACCAGCGATATTTTAGCCCGCTTTGCAAACATTAGAACCCGAAAAAGGAGCTGATGGATTGAGCAAAGACAGGCTAATGCAAACAAAATACTCTTGATATTTTTAGCCCCCAATGTTTCCCTTTCGAAAACA
>NW_004798732.1:37067-38167 GCF_000002075.1 Aplysia californica | reverse complement strand
CAAAAAAAATAAATAAGAAATAGATAATGAAATTAAAAAAAACAACAACAACAAAACAAAACAGAAAACGAAAATACACGTGTACACAAAGAAAACAGCAAAATCAGCGAAAAACGAAATGGGAAACACAGATTTCTCGTAAACTTTCTAATAAAAACCGGACCGAAAGAGACAAAAGATGCTTCCGATCATCCATAATTCTGCAGACACGCACCTACAAAAACATTATCTTGAATTCAATAATGATTATATTTTAAATCAGAATTTACTGCTTATCTTCCCTTTTATATTCACAGCGACAGAACAAGAGAGAAAGAAAAAAAGAAAAACAAAAACAGCCCACCCTCCAAAAAACCAACAACAATAAAAAAAAGGAAAAAACAATCTAAAAAAACAACAAAAAGTATGCGCCCCCCTCCTTCCCCGAAAAAAAGCTTTTCCCTAATGGAGGATCTGAAGAAATGACAGGAATGTTAAATCGAGCGCGTAGTCTAATAAGACGGAGAGAGAGAATGCGAGAGATCAATGTAATTATACCCCAGATCGGCGGGTTTCTTCTAGCTGCTTCCACCACTGTATGATTAACCTCTATATTAACAAACCTAAATATAACCCAATGGTAGAACGAGTTACAGTGCAGGATATGGCATGGCAAGGTTAACACAATTTCGTGAACGGGACACCAGTTCAGCTGGTTCATAGCATCGCTCGGTTGATTATCCCTACCTCAGAATTACAAATTTCAATCTGACATTTTGGGCCGGTTTGAGTAACTACGACCATGAGGTCAGAAATCAAATTAATGTTCTATATGCTTTATCAAAATCATAAGAATTTTGCGGAGTCGTTATAACGATATTCAAAGAGTAAATCTTGACATGTTGTGAAATTCAAAATTTTTTACGTCAAATTTTTCAAAACTATGTACGGGATAGCGCTCTGTGACTCTAGAGTAGCCTTATGGCTATATCAACCGGCGTCTGTGGTGTAGTGGTTGTGTGTCTATGTGTGTGTAAATGTGTGTGTGGGTGTGTGTGCGTGTGTGCGTGCGTGCGTGAGTGTGTGTGTGTGTGTGTGTGTGTTTATGTATGTGTGCGTGT
>NW_004798732.1:29904-35502 GCF_000002075.1 Aplysia californica | reverse complement strand
GTGTGTGCATGTGTGTTTGACCATGTCTGTATGTATAAGTGTATATAAATATTATGTGCCAGGATCTCCACAATGATACAACAAAAGATTTATCTTATATATATATTTTTTTCATCGTATACAAAGAGTTAATGTCTGAATGGGGAATAGATTTCTGTAATGACGGGAGTTGATTCCTTAACGAAGCCTGGCTTTGACATGTGTGAACCAGTCTTGAGTCGTCACTGACGGTTTCTGATGGCACAGTTCACTCCCTGTCTGCCAGGGGTGCACTCGGGTCCATTGCAGAACTCGCTCAGTACATTAATGATGAGAGGGGTGTGTATTTAGGTGACGCACAACTAAATTCATTACTTCAAGATTATCGACATTACATAGATATACTCTATTTCTCTATCTCTTTATCTCTCTCCCACTTTCTCTCTCTCACTCTCTCTCTTTCTCTCCTTTTTTCTCTCTCTCTCTCCCTCTCTCTCTCACACACTCCCTCAAACCCACCCACCCACTAACTCGCTTGCACATAAATAATATATTGATAAACAGATAGATAGATAGATAGATAGATAGATAGAAAGATAGATAGATAGATAGATAGATAGATAGAGAGATATATATGTAGATAGATAGATAGATAGATAGATAGATAGATAGATAGATGGATAGATAGATAGATAGATAGATAGATAGATAGATAGATAGATAGATAGATAGATAGATAGACAGATAGAGAGAGATAGATAGATTGGTACATTGCACGCATTTGCGCTCAAACAGACACACAACACTCGCACACACACAGACGCACACACAATATGCAAAGAGAGGGAGAGTGGGAGCGCGAGACAGTGAAATAGAGAGAGTGAGAAATAGAGAGAGAAAGAAAGAAAGTGAGAGAGAGAGAGAGAGAGAGAGAGAGAGAGAGAGAGAGAGAGAGAGAGAGAGAGAGAGACAGACAGACAGACAGACAGAAAGAAAGACATAAAAAGAGAGAGATAGAGGTAGAGAGAGAGGAGAGAGAGAGAGAGAGAGAGAGAGAGAGAGAGAGAGAGAGAGAGAGAGAGAGAGAGAGAGAGAGAGAGAGAGAGAGAGAGAGAGAGAGAGAGAGAGAGAGAGAGAGAGAGAGAGGTTACTATTTAGAACTTACCTACTTAAAATCATCGAAATTGAGTCAGAATAAGATACCGCTGAGCTTGCACTTTTTCTGCACCAAATGACCTTTGTGGATTTCGAGTGCTTGGCTTTACTGAGAACTATGCTCTTGATTACTCAACGCGGATGGTTGGAAGGCGCCACTGGTAGGTCCTACTTCTTTACTTTCCCTCCCCTGTTTTTATCTGTCTGTCTTACTCCCCCCCCCCCCCCCGCACTAAATAGCCACTATTTTGTCGATGTGATTCTCTTTACCCAAACAAACAAATAAGCAATTACTTAAAATTTACACCAATAAAGACAGTGACACCTGCTCAGGTGGTTATTTGTGAGGCAGCGTGGTGGAATTAGGCTCTCGTCAATGTTTGGACATGTACAGTTATTGGTATCATCTTGAAGCTTGTTCAATTGTCTTTATTTTGATGAAAAAAATATCCATTTATCTTGAATACAAGTCGAGATATTTACGAAAGAAGGAGGTAGAGGTCACCTGTTTTCAGAGGTAAAATTAGTGAGAAAATGGCCGCCAAAGATTAGTTGTTTCCTTAGCTTAAGAGTCCATGGTAACTGAAATTTACATTTTTTGTGCCTTTAATCAACGTTTTTCAGAAAACTTTCCACAGAAATGAGTTCTTTAATGGGCGTGAAAGGTGTTGAGCCAAAAAACAAAAATTTGATAACAATTCATAAGCCTGCGGAAAAATGCCAGTTTCTTCACTTTGATTATTTTGACGGGAGCCTGATTCCACCACGCTGCCTCACATTTGGTAGAAAAGTCAATTTGAGCCTCCCAGTCTTAAAATAGGTGAGCAAACAAAAACAAAAAACAAAACAAAGACAAGCAATTCTCCATACAAGACAAACTCTGCTAAATTAAAAAAAACCCCAAAAAACAATACTTTGGCTCCATAAAACGACACGAGACCATTGTTAAAAATGTGCTTGAAGAAGGAAGGATGTGGGACAGGAGAGCCAGGGAAAGACAAAAAGTATCATGGATGGACAACATAAAACGTGGACTGGACTGGATATACCAGAGAGTGCAACGGCGGCTCGCGGCCGTGAGGATAGAGAATCATTACACGTCAACCTTTGAGTCGGAGATGACACCTCCAGTATAGGTATCTATACAATATTATAATTCGTGAAAGTTCGTCACTTTGGCCGCTTAAAACTTTCGAACCACTTAACTTTCGAATTTGACAAAATTAATGGTTGTTCAGAATTATTTTAAGGGTGCACAGTTATATTAAGGAGTGTGATGTATCTGTAGTCTAATTTTCAGTTTTTCATTAGTTTCGTTAGATCTAATTTTGGGAAAGCCCTTCTTCTAAGACGCCATTGTAAACAAGTGAGACTTCCGTTCACATGCAGTGCGCACTAACCCCCCAGTTGACTCGACGATCAAATCTTTTGATTCCGTTCATCCTGGATCGGATAAGTAAAGTAAAGAGTCCGATCAAAATAAGCCTAATAGTGGGGCCGCTTAGCAAACCTATTGTGCATTTTGTGATACAAGCACCAAACTTGGCACAAATGTACATTAACATATTGAAATCATTTTCAGATATTGGGCCACTCGGATTTCTCTCTTAATGGCCGCCATATTGGATTTCAAAATGGCCGCCATTTGAAATCTACATTTGCGATTATCTCTGGGTCAAATGCTGCTATTGACTTCATCTTGGTGTCTAAATATATGTTTTCATGGTCAAGGAATCCAATGGTAGCAATCTGCATTGCCTATTTTTACTAAAGGGCCGCCATATTGGATTTCAAAATGGCCGCCATTTGAAATCTACATTAGTAATTATCTCTGGGTCTAATGCTGCTATTGACTTCATTTTGGTGTCTAAATGTATGTTTTTTGGGTCAAGCAAGCCAATGGTAACAATCTGCATTACGTATTTGTACTAATGGGTCGCCATATTGGATTTCAAAATGGCTGCTTTACATTACATGGCAGCTTCTCGATCTACATTCGTCGTTATCTTGTCGCCGTCACATGTTTGGAGAAGCCAAACCCTTCACAGGATTCCCTGGAGGATGCCGAGAAGAATCTGTTGCAACCGTTGCTGCTTGCCTTAGACAGCATTATCCTAAAGAGACCCAGCATCAAGGACCAGATGGCAGACACTAACCCAGCAGCAATTACCGCAGCCCAGATACTGAAGTTCAACTGCGAAAAACACAAGCGAACACGTGACACCACATTATCCACCTGTGTCAGGCACAGTGTTGCACAGGAGACCCCATTTCCAACATACATTGGGATGATGTTGCATGTTCATACACACAAAAAGGAACTGGTCGACAGACTGTCACACCTTGGCCTGAGTACCTCTTATGATAGAGTGCTCCAGCTCTCTGCAGAGATGGGCAACCATGTCTGCCAACAATTTTACAGAGAACAAGTGGTCTGACCTCCAAAAGTACGTGGCGAAGAGTTCACAATTGCCACTGTAGATAACATAGATCACAATCCTAGTGCAACAACATCAAAAGACTCCTTCCAAGGTGCTGCTATCTCCCTCGTACAACGTCGTTCTTACACTGGTGAAGGAGTAAATCAGAGCACATTCGTTGCTGGAGAATCTGGGGATGCACGGTCCAAGACTGCCGCACTATTATACTGATGTACCCCCTGTCACTAGCAGCATCAAGACGTCGCTTGTCCTAGCTGCTGGAGGAGCGTCATTGACCAGAGGAGACTTCAAACAGTAGACTGATGAAGAATACCATTGGTTAGGCAATGCAAAACACGCCCTGGGAGACAACACTGGTACAGTGGACAATGAAAACACATCTTGGGCTGCATTTCATGCCAGCCGACAGCAACCAGAGGGTAGAGTCATCTGCCCCACGTCGCTGCTTTCACTCTTCCTGGAAAGTGCCCACACTGTGGCAATGATCAAGCATTCAATGGACGTTGTGAAGAAAGCTGTAGAACACCTGAATCCTGGACAGACACCAATGGTCACCTTGGATCAGCCACTGTTTGCTTTGGCCAAGCAGATACAGTGGAAGTGGCCAGAGAGTTATGGTGAAGACCATACAGTGGTGATGTTTGGTGGTCTCCACATAGAGATGGCAGTATTGAAAACACTGGGGGACTCGCTGCAAGGGAGTGGTTGGGTGGCAAGCACTTGTACAAGCAGGGATTGCGACAGCAAGGACAGCAGACTCATTCCTGCGAGCATCTCATGTCTTGCGCACAAGAAGAGCACATCAAGTGACTGCAGCAGCACTGTACGTCCTGCAACACCATGCCTACTGCCACTACTATCTGGGAGAAACCATAGATGCAGAGGACATTCCTGCGTTTGAAGACTGGTGACGCCAGAGACGAGACAACATCTCCCAGTTTCGCTACTGGGCAGCTGTGCTGGAACAAGAACTGTTGGTTCTAGTGTATGTGCGTTCTCTCAGGCAGGGATCTTTGATGATGTACCTCGATGCTCTGACAGAGCTGGTCACAGTGTTCCACGCACTAGATCATACCCACTATGCTAGGTGGATACCAGTGCACATGAAGGACATCGCCGAACTCACTACCAAACACCCAGACGTAGCCAGGAAATTCAATGAAGGCCATTTCATAGTTGAGAAAACGCAGAGGGTGTTCTCTTTCATCCCGATTGACCAGGCACATGAGCAGAATAATGCCTGAATCAAAGGAAACGATTGTGCGTTTGGGCTAACTGACAATCCTAGTGCCCTTCGTCGCCGGATGGTTTCAAGACCAGAAATTGCTAGGGTGATCGAAGAATTCCTGGACGGGAACCAATACAGGAGACAGCAAGCAAGCAGCAGACACGCGTCATCATGATCAGACACCAAGTGCACATGCCTCATTTGTGAAAGATGTTCGCTGTCTCGTCGTTATCATAAAGAAGATGGGCAACCCATTCGAGGAGGAGAGTCAGGATCTAAGCATACTGGACACAAAGGACATCGCAGGTCATTCAGCCGTGGAGACCGTGATGAAAGCCAAGAGGATTGGGTAAGAGCAGCCCGAGGCTTTCACCAGAGAGTGTCTGTTGGACAGAACATAGGCAGTGGACGACCCCATTCCTCGTGACAAAACTGAAGGTATTCAGCACTTCCACTCCAAGAAACAAGAGTAAATGTTAGGAACAGTTCGCCTCTGTCAAAAATGACTGTGAACTTGTTGCACGCCTGTACATTGGCTGAGAGATGGAAACCTTGAGGAGTTCTTTCGTCACAAGAAACAGGCATGTCCTGCATTGTCTGCTGGTGGAAACCTCTTCACTTTTACTAAGAATGATCTCATCACAGGCTTTGAAGAAAACTTCGACGCCAAGACAGAAACCCCTGTCACTAGCTGTATAGTTCTTGATGGAGCAGTCTGGACGGTACTGCCAGAACTCACTGAGGTGCTGCTGCTGGTGTCCTCTGCACCACGTGACATACCAAACGATGCAATGT
>NW_004798732.1:27325-29804 GCF_000002075.1 Aplysia californica | reverse complement strand
ATTGAGAGGTGGTGGAAAATGATAATAATATATATTATGGAAAGGAACGTGTGCAATATTCGATAAGTTAGCATTATGTTTGACTAAAATCGAATAGAATACGGACACAGAAGTCCCCCGCCCCCTCCAGCAAACTGTCCCACTATTCGTGTCTTTTCAGTTCCATACTTTTATGATTAAAAAATACAACAACAACAACAACAACAACAACAACTTCTACTACTACTACTACTACTACTACTACTACTACTACTACTACTACTACTACTACTACTACTACTACTACTACTACTACTACTACTACTACTACTACTACTACTACTACTACTACTACTACTACTACGACTACTACTACTACCACTACTACTACTACTACTACTACTACTACTACTACTACTACTACTACTACTACTACTACTACTACTACTACTACTACTACTACTACTACTACTACTACCTTCAAATGCCTCCCATGATCGTTGTCTTTATTTTCGTCGCCTATCGTCATCTCAGTAGAACTCATGAAACAAATGGATCTATTTTTTTCTCTCAAAATGATATAGTTTTGTGTACATAATATATATTGAGATACACACACACACACACACACACACACACACACACACACACACACACACACAGAGAGAGAGAGACACAGAGAGAGAGAGAGAGAGAGAGAGAGAGAGAGAGAGAGAGAGAGAGAGAGAGAGAGAGAGAGAGAGAGAGAAGGGGAGTTTCTGTGCTAGATATGCAGAATTTTTTTGGAGGGGTTGTTAAAAAATCTATCTTGTTCAGCATATTAATTTAGAGATCTTTATAAAACACTTCAACTTTACTTCACTGTAAGGAATACACTTTTTTCAGTAGCATGATCCCTGCTGTAGGAAAAGACACGAAAGGTCACCGCAGGCACAATTATCCCCGCTCAGTTCTACTGACCTCTGACATTTATTTATGCGTATTCTGAAAACGTTCGACTCATTCAACCGCCGCCCTCCCTCCCCCATTTCCACAAATCAATGACTATTACCATAAACACACCATTTGACGTTGTAGCAGCGAAGTGTAAAGTGTATGCTACTCACAAGTCGAAAAATCTGTTATCCATCTGCCCCCCACCCCCTAAAAAAAGACCCCCCCAAAAAAACAAAACAAAAAAAAACTACCAAAAAAATAAAAAAATTAAAAATTAAAATGAATTCAAAAACACCTCCACCCTCTAACTTGATTCAACAAAAAATATTTACGTTCTTAGAGTAACAATTAGACAAAACTGAGCAGTACAAACACCCTCTACACCCCCCCCTCCCCCCTGAGAAATAAGAATTAAAAACCCTCAAAAGATTATAAGAAAATAATAATAAATAATACCCCCCCCCCCTAAAAAAGAGACATTCTCACAAGAGTACGGTAATCGTTATTATTTCCCTATAACATCTTTAAACAAAATACCATCGAAAACTTGGATCAAAGCAGAAGCAGGAACAGGGAAGTACAATTAAACAACTGAAAACCTTTTTAGACATCCTGCTATGTGTCTTTGCTTCTCAAGCTGGAGTTACGGTGTCTTTCGCTCTTTATGACCCCATTTTGATAGGTGTTTCCCGTCCGTCATAGCACATTTTAGTTTGTTTGCCGTTCTCTCATGTTTGCAAACAGTCCTGGGGGGCTCTCGTGGCCTTGAGGTTAAGGCGTTGGCGTCTCGGGTTCGAATCCGGGTAGCGACCGAAATATTTTCTTCTCTAAATTTGTTTCCTTTCACCTCATTTCCTGCTTTCTAGCTATGTTCTGTCGTCTGCTTTCGTCTCCTCTTTCTGCCCACACCCCCTCACCCCCTTTGCCCCTTCCTCTGGGCTCCTGACTCTTTTTGTAGCCTTTCTACTGCTACTCCTTCGCTTCTTCTTACTGCTGTCTTTCAGCCACACCCCTGATCTTCTGGTAGGAAAGATCTACACCTAGCCTTCTCGGACAAAGGCGAAAAATCTCGGAGGTCCCGTTTGCA
This sequence comes from Aplysia californica, assembly GCF_000002075.1. Classification (NCBI taxonomy): domain Eukaryota; kingdom Metazoa; phylum Mollusca; class Gastropoda; order Aplysiida; family Aplysiidae; genus Aplysia; species Aplysia californica. The sequence continues at coordinate 27,802 of NW_004798732.1, read as the reverse complement.
AGTTGTGCACGTTAAAGATCTCTTGGTGGTCTATAAATCGATAAGAGTAGGCTTCGGCCGCCATCCGGGCAAAATTCAAAATTTCCTACCAACTGAAAATATTAGGTGTGTTCCGCGCGCTCATATGACCTTATGCAGTTGCGAGCGCCGTAAAACACTTTACAAATACAAAACAAAACAGTCCTGAAGGACCACAGTGAAATGATAAGACAGAGAGAGCTGTGACCGTTTCGATAGACCACAATGACGGGAATCGACTCTTGGTGTGGCGTGACCAAGGATGTCGGAACAGTCGTTAGCGTTTTGCATGGACGCACATATTTTCAAAAATTCTGGTTGGGTAAGCTTTTCCATTACTTTATTTTTATCCGCCACTTATACCCTTTTGGGTGTCGCGGGAAGAAAGGGACGTCTCTCTGTCGCCAGCCGGAGTGTTTGGGTCAGGGGGATGCCGTGGGTGGTAAATGTTTCCCTGAC
>NW_004798732.1:20491-27225 GCF_000002075.1 Aplysia californica | reverse complement strand
TGTTTGGGTCAGGGGGATGCCGTGGGTGGTAAATGTTTCCCTGACTCCATCTATCCAGGTCTTTCTCGGTCGCCCTCAAGCCTTGCTGCCATCGAATTTTTGGATGTAGGCATGTTGTGGTGGATGGTGTGTTGGTAATCGTAAGAGATGTCCGAACCATTTGATTCTTTGGTGTTGGATGTGATGCATGACATCATTTGTGCCCACCTTTTCTCTGATTACTGAGTTTCTAATTTTGTCTCGCCTGGTCTTGTTTACTGCTTTTCTAAGGCATCGCATTTCTTATGTTGTAATTCTTTGCTCTAGTGTCTTGTTCGAGGTCCATGTTTGGTTTTCCATAATTGGCCACCAAAATTATTTTGCCACATCTTTTTAAGATCTTAAGCTTGGTATGTGCTTGGTGTCTCCTCATCTTTGCTTCGATAAACATGGCACCATGAATAGATGCCAGTGAGGGTAGAGATGGTGTTGAGGGTTGTCAGCGCTGTCCTTGTAAAGAAATTCCACGACAAATATCACTTCGCAGTTGCGCATGGTCTTTCAGAAGTGTGGGATAAGTGTTGGTGATTTTTTCAATGTTCGGCTTCGTGAGTTTCGGTTCAGATATTCGTTGTCGGTATTTTCGGAGCTCTCTAGGGCGTTGAACATATTTTTGCTAATGCGAGTTATATAGTCATCTTTTACAACTTCAAAGTGCTCAATAAATGTTGAGCAACTGATGAGGTTTGGTATCTTCATCACAAAGCATCCTGCTGTATACTAAACCTCGGTGTTGCGCTGATTTTGTGAATGTCGAGACGCCGTTACACCCCTACATAGCTTTTAAACGTCCTTGTAGATTTTGCTAGCACTTTATTTGATGGTGGATTATCGAAGCCAAATAGTTTTTATCCTTGTGTTAAAATAGCCTGTGGAAAAGCGCATATCCCTCACTGTCACCTACTTCTGTATCGTTCTTCATAGGTGAAATTTTCTTTTTGGCAATGGATTAAGGAGCAAGTTTATCCTCCTCCAAAGTTTCCTCTTCACTACTATCACTCTCACGATATGTTCTATCGCTATACATACACCGCTAGTGCTTAGTAATGCTCGAATCGTCGTGCGGTGTGTTTAAAAAATGTCGATGCCATCCCAAAAGGCTGCGGTATTCTTGAGAAATTGAGGCTAGGGCCTCAAAGTATGTTGGAAGGGAGTTCAAAAAGCATTTTCTGAGCTTAATGATTGTTGAAACTAGGGGAATGCCTAAACAGAACATGTAGATCGGCTGTATCGAGCATAATGTGTGCTAAATATCTTCCCCCCAAAAAGGTCCTGAACTTTTCCGACTTAATGAAAACAAGCTCACGGGGGCATACAATGTACAGAACAGTTTTCTCACATACCTCTTGTCAAGACTGTTTTGTATTTTTTAGTGTGCAACAGCTTCTCAAAGATCGACTAGACGGTAGAAATCCAGACCTTTTCAGGAATTGGATTTCCAGATTTTCCCTGAAATTCGGCAGCTCTTTCAGAGCTCTCGTTGTGGGCTGTGTGGCGTAGGGGGATGATCCCCATTTCGACGACATGAGGGTGAGCTTTAGCCGAAATTTTCGGTATTTAACCAGTTCTGGCATGTTCAAGTGCTCATGCATTGTCAGGAGAGTTCATTCACAAAATGCTGAATAACTTGAATTTGAACTAGGTTAAACATGTTTTAAACTGCACGTGCACGTGCCCAGTAATCTAGTTACATATCATGATTATTCTCAGCTAATTAATACTGAAAACAGCGATATTACTTGTAACTTATTTACATCAATGATCAAGTCCGAACTGTTTTTAAATTGCCATTTTGCGAAATTATAAATCACGATCTTCAAAATGATGTATAACATGATTGATTGTTCAGCGTGCAGAGAGCTTTATGAGCATCCCAAATAAGACTTTTTAAGTAAAAAAAAGCGTATTTTTTACTTACAGGAAAGGGGGGATGGGGGTGTCATCTTTGTGAGTGTTTTTGAACATATTCTGCTACTGACAGGGACAAAAAAACCATTCATTTTGGGAAAGTAGACGTTTCATAGTACTCGAATCCATTAACAGCCCAATTTCGACCTGAGACTCAAAAATGACGTTATTTGGCCATGGCCTACCCCAGCATCATGCCTTAATACTATTGTTTCTAGATTTCGTCAATGAGAACTGTTGCAATATTGCTAGCTTTTACCTTTTTTTCTTCAATTTAAAATTCTTTTTAAAAATAGTGATTAATAATTTAAAGAGTATGTATTTGATCTACATGACATTGTACTTTTGCCATTCCGGAAAAGCTACAGAAAATTTCCCAAAGGAACAATAAAGAATGATCTTCTCTTCTCTTCTCTTCTCTTCTCTTCTCTTCTCTTCTCTTCTCTTCTCTTCTCTTCCCCTCCCTTCTCTTTTTTATCTTATCTTTCTTCCCTTCTCTTCTCTTCTCTTTCCTTCTCTTCTTCTCTTCTCTTCCCTTCCCTTCCCTTCTCTTCTCTTCTCTTCTCGTCCCTTCCCTTCTCTTCTCTTCTCTTCTCTTCTCTTCTCTTCTCTTCTCTTAATTAGAGTTTAACGTAATAAATTCACTGTTTTACACCGTTAACCGTAATCAGGGTGGCAAAAAGTCGGTTTTTGCTTACCAACCCTTGCCCCCACGAGTTTCCATGTCCGACTCAGGATGTGCACAACTGTTGTTGCTCTTGGTAACGACTTGAAGTCCATCAGTGGACCCACTCAACCACTATAGAGCACAGACTTTGGTTACTTTATGCCCTCTTTAACCCCTTTTCGAACTGAATTATTATCTTATATATAGTTATTGATCATTAAAGTCAAACGTTCAGGATTTATTTCTCAATTGTATAGTTTCCTAAAATGTGGTGCTTTCTTTCTTTCTTTCTTTCGTTCTTTCTTTCTTTCGTTCCTTCGTTCTTTCTTTTTTCTGTATTTCTTTCTGTATTTCTTTCTGTATTTCTTTCTGTATTTCTTTCTGTATTTCTTTCTGTATTTCTCTTTGTATCTCTTTCTGTTTTTCTTTCTTTCGTTCTTTCTTTTTTTCTTTCTGTATTTCTTTATTTCTGTATGTCTTTCTTTCTGTCTGTGTGTCTACCTGCGTGTCTGTCTGGCTGTCTGTCTGTCTTTCTGTCTGTCTGTCTGTCTGTCTGTCTGTCTGTCTGTCTGTCTGTCTGTCTGTCTGTCTGTCTATAGTTTTTTCTTTCCTTTTTCCTTCTTTCTCTCTCTTTCTTTCTTTCTCTCCTATTCATTTCGCAGGACAGGTGGAGCAGATGAACCTTTAGCAGACAGATAAATCCCCAAACTCTAAAATCAAAAGGCAGCTTTCATACCAGTTTCTGACTCGGCTTGTTTGATTTCTGCTACAATAATATTGCTTTTCTAATTATATCTGAACAATATTCGTAGACAGCTCAAAGAGGAGCGACTTGCACGTTTACGTAAAGGGCATCGGTACTCCAACTGCTCTCGTGTGTGAGGCGACATTGTTTCTGTTAATGATAGGAATCTGCACTCACGCCCAGCTGGAAAGGTTACCACCGCGCGTGCGTGCACATTTGAACTGTGATGATCCTGTCAAGTTGTTACTCTCCCCGCCCCTCCCTGTTTTTTTCCTTTTCTTTTTAGCTCTTCTTTTCTTTCTCCCCCCCTCTCTCTCTCTCTCTCTCTCTCTCTCTCTCTCTCTCTCTCTCTCTCTCTCTCTCCCCGTCTCTCTTTCTATTAATTGCCTCTCTGTCGCCCCCTCCCCTCTTTTCTTCTCGCTTTCTCTCTTTATTACTCTTTTTTCTTTCCCTCTTTCTATCTCTCACTGTCTCTCCCCAGCTTTTGTTTTCCCCCTCCCCCTTCCCTCTCTCTCTCTCGCTCACTCTCCCTTTCTCTCTCAATATCCCCCCTCCCCTATGTTTCTCTTTCCTTCTGTACTTCTCTCTCTCCCCCTCTCTCTCCTCTTTCAACCACTTTACAGAGGGATGTGCCTGAGTGTGGTGATTAACAGAACTTTTAAGTTTATCTAATGGTGGATCGACATACTTGTTTTCTTCCAATGCCCCATTTTTCTTTTGCATTTGAGTGCCAAATTCTTGGAGCTGATTGATTTGCTACTATTTTTAAAATCTACCTTTGTTAGTAATTTATTGGTCTCAAATTTGGCTTTGTCTAGATTTTCCAGTGGCTTTGAAATCATGTTATGACCTGATTATAGAACGGTTGGAACATCGAGAAGAAAAACAAGCACTCACAGCTGCCATGAGATTATTAGGAGCCGCCCCCCCCCCCTCATTCACCTTTAGAGGCAGTCTCTACCAATAGAATCGTTGGCTTACATAATCAGCGATTGTGACTGCTTATGAGAGTTTCCCCCCTCCCCCCACAACAGATGAGCAAAGGAGGTCAGATAAATTCCAAATGGAAATTTGACATTCCAGTTACGAATCACTGACTGTTCAGCATATTATTACATGTATTGCCACTTTCATACATATCTCCCGGGTCAATAACGTTCTCCATTCTTTTATTTTGTTTTTCTTCTTTCTTTTCCCTACTCCTCCGTTTATTGCATCCATCAGACACAGTGAGTGTCTCCTCCGTCTGTCTGATGAGACACTGCACAGTACAGCCCACTTAACCCTGGCGGGGCCTTGGAAGGCAGAGTCACAACAGTCTTTGATCTTTCCTCAGTTCCGAAAAGAGGGCCAAAGGTTACTTTTACGGTCATAAAATGATATGAAAGTAACACATAATCTTGTCCTAGAATAGACGACAAAAGCTGGAAAAAATTAATTGATTATATAATTAAATACAAACAGAAAGATCGAATCAATGTAATTAGTATTCTCTCATTCTGGTGTTAAAATATCATTGTAGTTACTTATATTTCTATAGTCAATGATTGTCTGATACGAATATGAACATAAATAATGACATCCGAAAAAGAGTACGAGACAAAAACACAGGAAAATCAAGAACATCAAAACACAACACAACAAAACGAAACAAAAGCAACCAACCCCCCTCCCCCCCAAAAAAACCCCCCCAACTTATTTTAGCAGTACATGTACTTGCCTATTATTATCTAGCAGTACATGTACTTGCCTATTATTATCTAGCAGTACATGTACTTGCCTATTATTATCTAGCAGTACATGTACTTGCCTATTATTATCTAGCAGTACATGTACTTGCCTATTATTATCTAGCAGTACATGTACTAGCATATTTTTGTTTCTGTACAGTTCCTTACAGGCATCATTTTCCACAGACTTGAGATGGGGGTTTGGGTGAAGATTTTTAATTTAATTTTTTTTTTTTTTTGGGGGGGGGTTAAAGTGTGGAAAGGAGGGGGAGGCGGGGATATATAGGGGGGGGGGGGTGAGGTGGAAGATTTCCAAGCAGTGTATTGCTTATATTGAAAGGTTTATAAAAATGTGTGACGATGACATTTGGTTAACTCCCTTTGCCCTTTTAAGAGCACCGGCAAAAGAAGTGGGTCATGCGCGGTTTAGGAGGGAACACGCCACTGGATCTGTACCCAATAAAGGCACACTGTCTAAAAGGGTTGCACACGTTTTGAGAGATGTGTTTGTGGTTGGAGGGTATCACTGGTAACTTGGTCTTAAAATCATTGACTATAAAAGTTTAAGTAACTCCTATCAATCATATTTTAACACAATGATGAAACAATATCAATTAGAAAATACTAATAACATGGATTAGATATTTTTGCTTATATTTGATAATTTAATCTATTAATTTTCCAGCTTTTGTCGTCTATGTTGTTTATGTCATTCTGTCTTACATTTTGTCCCTCAATATGTTGTTATATGTCTTGCTTTTCCCGCTCTGAAAGACAGCTGTTGTTTCCATGTGCCTCTTTTACCCTAAACTCGAAAGCTCTAAATAGCTGAACAAGCAGTTTTCAGAAAGCCGCTTTGTAGGAGGAAGCAGAACAGTTACTGGAAAAGATCAGCATAGATCTATCAATAAAGTCGTTTTTAAAGAGCATGCCAGCAGAGAAATGATAAGCAAATCATAATCGGCGATATCTGTTTCAGATCTAACACTAAAAAGAAAAATAGGCAGTCCATGGTTTCTGCCTTTGTGAGAATCGCTTCATCAATTGCGAGTGAAAAGTACTGGGGCAAATGGTATATGTCACAATTTAATGGTATGGCCTATTTTTATCTATCTATTAGTATTCGTGTATACTAACGCCCACATCGGCACAATATATAAATTATTATTTAGGATGCAGGCTTACGACCCTGTATGGCAGGGCCACCCCTGACTGAGGGGATACATCCCAGCAGAAAGACCAACATATTCGATACAGGTTTTCTCCCCACTTTGGAATCGAATTCGGGTCTCCTGCGTGCGACAGTGAAGCGCCTAACCATTACAGAACAGACGCTAGTTTTGATCTTTTACATAACTTCTTAGATTAGGTCCATCTGAATGGCTATGGCAACGTACAATTGGTACTAGTGACATATTGTTTAAGGCATTCGCAGTTGGAAAGAAGGGCACTACTGCATATGAATATGTGAAAGAAAGGCAGCAGCTCTCGGTATGTTCCTCTGACCAATGCTGTTTTCCCCTATCGTATTCAAATGGGCTATTCCATTAAAAGTGTCACATGTAGCACAGAGTCGGTGAAAAAACCCTCTAATTACTGATAGAGCCTTTTGTTTACTCAATTGCATTAGATGCAACTATCCTAT
>NW_004798732.1:16728-20391 GCF_000002075.1 Aplysia californica | reverse complement strand
AACCAAACAACAAACAAACAAAACTAACTAACAAACACCCAAAATTGAAGAAGAGTTTATTGGACTTGGGGAAGTAAAGGCCTCGTGGAAAGGAACTGGCCACTCTACCACAATAATATGTCGAAGGCCCAGGAAGCTGTCTCACTAACAAGGCAATCCCAATGTCCGGACTGGATGCAGGAACGACTGTACTTTTTGCTACTGCTCACTGCTTATGTTTTTTCAGCAGTCTATCCTCCCTGCTTCATGTGTGTCGCTTTTCGTGGAACGGCTTATTAAATGTTTTCGGCTACAAAAAAAAAGATTGTTTTGGAGCAAGGACCCTCGGTCATTGCTGTCATTTATTTGGGGATGATTCTCTACACACCCTATACTTTGAGATACCCAACCCTTACATTTTTATGGCTGAGCTTTTTTCTGACAATTTCCAATAAATGTGACTTTACAATGCGGTTAAAAATTCGTGGCGCAACATATCCTCAAATAGCTGCTTTTTAACGAGTGAATCAATGTTATCCATACTTTGCCCAGTCGTTTATACCAACTTGTCTTAACTGAATCATATTATTATTCCACAACAATTGGGGCAAGATTTAAATGAAACCCAACTTTTCTTCATAAAATTTAATTTATCTAAAATACTATAAATCTCCGTCACTTAGAAAATGGTACTGTTCAAAGCAATTCCCGCTTCTCACACACATTTTTACATGCTTTTTATGGCCTGTCACAACTCAACAGTGACACTTAATAGCAGCAAAACTTGTCACAAGACATTCGTTTTATAGTGAATACATTTTTTTTTCACTAAAGGTTCACAAAACATGCTTTCAATGAAGGTTGCGTCACGTTTAGTAAATTAAAATTACGGGCTTGCTTTTAATAGCGATTTTGTCATAGCTGTAAACCTTTTACTTTTAATATCTGTGGAAACAATTCACTTGTATTTTTAATTAGTAATTATGAAGGAATTTTCCAGAATACAGCTAACAGATGTTCACAAAAATGTAATTGATCTGTTAAGACAAATTGATACAAGTTTATTGTGCAAAAACAGGAGAGTCTATTTTCGATAGTTACGGAAATATTTGACAATAAGATTCACCACGAGTTTTTGACCGCACTTAACTAGTGTCCTCCTTCCAACACACAGCCTAGGCTCTGTGGCGTGATAGTTAGACTCCTCGCTGTTGCACAAAGAAAGCGTACGTTTGATTCTTAAGTGGCCAAGGTTATTTTGTATCCTTTATCTCCGTCTGTCTGCAGGAATGCTGTATCCCACTCAGCTAGGTTTGGTCCTGGCAGTAAGGTCGCAGCAACCCTCCAAAATTATCTAAATTGTGTCAATGGATGCATAAAACGCTTATTATAGCGATAAGACTAAACAGAGAGAGTTTTCATAGGAAAAATAAGTTAGGGATCGTGGTGTAATCAGGCTCTCGTCAAAATAATATAAATCAAAGAAACCGGCATTTTTAAAATCGTTTGCCATTTTTTTCCTAATTTTCTTCTTTTATGTCCATTTACAAAGGTGTTTCTGTGTGGAGTTTACTGAAACATATCGGTCAGAAGAACACAAATGGTTGACTTGCAGTTTTCAAAGACACTCAAAGTATGGAAGTCACGAAACTTTGGAGGCTTTTTACCTCTGATACTAGGTAACTTCCTCGTCTTTCAATTTCAATAGCAAAAGTCTCGACTTCTATTCAAGATAGGATATTTTTTCATCAAAAGAACAACAAATGTGCAAGCTTTAAGATAATACCAACAATCCCATTTGCCCTCAAAGTGACGAGCGCTTGATTACCCCGCGTCTTGTCATATTATTGATGTGCACAACCTGCAATAGGTCACACAGAAAACAGTTGTTTATCTCACATCCTTATCTTGTGCCATTCATTCGATTTTGACTGACGTCAACAGTTTATTGTTGTTTTACACGGGGTTAGAGGTCAGAAACAGGTGGCAAGAGACTGAACTAAAAATGTGCATTGTTAGAAAAGAAATGCAAATAATATTATTTTGTCTCTTGTTTGCATTTCGTTTTGTGCTTTCAGAATAATTATTTTTGCATCATGTATATAATTCCTCAATGAATACACTAGTAGAGTATCACGTTTGTAAGAGAGGGACATTTGACAGGACAGCGGCGCTACTCAGTGGTGACCGGGTGTGTCCACGTCACGCAAGCCTACTACAATTATTATAATGTTGGTATGGTTTTGTGCACAGAAGTGTTTTTATTTTGTTTTATATTTGCTTTGTAAGTGTTTTACGGCCCTCGTAACTGCATAAGATCATATGAGCGCGCGGGACACCTTAACTTTTTCAGTTGGTAGGAAATTTTGAATTTTGCCTGGATGACGGCCGACGCCTACTCTTATCGATTTTAGACCAAGGGATCTTTAACGTGCGCAACTTGCACACGGGCCCTCCGAGATTTTTCGCCCTTTTCCGAGAAGGCTAGAGGTAGATCTTTCCAACCAGAAGATCAGGGGTGTGGCTGAAAGACAGCAGTGAGAAGGAGCCAAGGAGTAGCAGTAGAAAGGCTGCTGAAAGAGTCAGGAGCCCAAAGGAGGGGGCAACAGAGGTGAGATGGGTGGGTGCAGAAAGAGGAGACGAAAGTAGACGACGGAACATTGCTGGAGAGCAGGAAAAGAGGTGAAAGGAGACAATTTCAGAGAAGGAAATTTTTCGTTTGCTACCCGGTTTTGAATGAGAGGCCAACACCTTAACCTCTAGGCCACGAGAGCCCCCTCACAGAAGTGTGTGGATGAGAGTGTGTGTGAGGGATGAGTGTGCATATGTGCGCCCGTGTCCATGTGTGTGAGTGCGTGCGTGTGTACGTGTGCATGTGTGTGTGTGTGTGTGTGTGTGTGTGTGTGTGTGTGTGTGTGTGTGTGTGTGCGTGTGTGCGTGTGTGTGTGCGTGAGTGGGTGTGTATGTGTGTACGTGGTGAAACACCAAACCAATGTGCCAGGATCTGGACAATGAAAAGGTATCTTATCCTAACTAATTTTAGTAAAGAGTTGCAAGTTGGGTCTGCGTCCATCTTCCACAACCTTCAAACCATTACGTGGGTTCTCGTGCTCGAGAGGTTACATTGTTCGCCTCTTATTCAATAGGTCCCGGGTTCGAATCTGGGCACCGATGGAACATTTCCTTCTCGAAAATGTACTTTTTTCTCCTTCTTTCCTCCTCTCTAGCTTTGTTCTATCGTCTGCTCTCGTCTCAACTTTCTGCCCCCACCCCTCACCTCCTTTGCCCCCTCCTCTGGGCTCCTGACTCTTTCTGCAGCCTTTCTACGACTACTCCTTGGCTCCTTACTGCTGTCATTCAACCACACCCTTGATCTTAAGGTAGGTAAAATCTAACATCTAGCCTTCTCAGATAAGTGTAAAATATCTCCAAGGTTCCGTGCACGTCAAAAGTCCCTTGGAGGTCCAAAATCGATAGGAGTAGTCTTCGGACATTACCCGGGCAAAATTCAAAATTTTCCCCCAACTGAAAATGTTTGATGAGTCCCGCGCGCTCTTATGTCCTTTTCAAGTTGCGAGCCCAGGAAAACACTTACCAAAAAAAAAGACCTTTGAGTTACACAATGCCCATATTTACCGCGGTAAAAATACACATTAGCCCGCCATTTGGAATTTACTTGAACTG
>NW_004798732.1:13160-14105 GCF_000002075.1 Aplysia californica | reverse complement strand
CCCCCCCCCCCCCTCCAAACAACAAAAACTACAACAAACATACAAAAAAAACATTCAAACAAACAAACAAATAAGAGACCTCGTCAATGTATTCAGGCAAAGGAGCAAGAAAGACAACAAAATATTCATTGCCTACAGTCAGAAGGAGCAGGCACATGAATTCTAAAGGAGAGTTTCTTTCTAAATACTACCAGCTTTCATGCCGATTTTCAGTATGTTATATAGGTTGTTTTAATGTCTGGTTCTAATGACACCTAAAATCATCTTTGCTGCATTAAAAAAAAAAACCCTAGTGAAATGCACTGCTGAAGTTATTCGCCTATATTGCCAAGGCTGCTTGCAGTCCATTTTCATTCACTATTCCAACTCGATCTGTAAGTTGCAAAATCATGACAAAAACATCACGTATTGATTAGCCGTAATAAATCCCATTAAGGAATTCGCCTAGCTCAGTCGCTGTTCTCCAATCCTCTAGGACTATTTTATCCGTACTCTACTCCCCAGGAATCGATTTTAATTGGCGTCATAGACTCGTCATAAGTACAACTAGGTATGACCAAACATGGCCAGCCCATCTCCGGCTTGACTTTTTTTTGGACAGTGTTTTACGGCACTCCCAACTGCAAGAGAGCGCGTGGGACACACCAAACATTTTTCATTTGAATTTTGCCCAGGTGACGACCAAAGCCTACTCTTATCGAATTTGGGCCACGAAGGGTTTTTAACGTGCGCAATATCCGTGCATTTATTATTTCTCAAGACTATGCTCTTCCACCTTCACGTTTTCCAGTAACTTTTACTTCAATAAAATATCTCAATTATAGCACAAAACCATTATCGTTACACATTTCCAGCTAAAAAGAAAACTTTAGTTCTCCATTCGGAACAGGCTAACCTAGTAGGTACTTCCCACTTCCCGGGTTTCCACTTTCTGAGATATATATA
>NW_004798732.1:10720-11895 GCF_000002075.1 Aplysia californica | reverse complement strand
CCCCTCCCCCTCCTCCTCCCCAAACCAAACCTCCACATTTCCCACCTTACTACCACACATAACTCAGAAATTGAAAAAAACAAAGCGTGCAAAACCTGTTGTTTGTTGTTCTGCTGCTCATCGACCCTCACCACACGCGCATCATCCCCTTGTAGACTTGCTCACACCCGTCCCCATAGCCGCTGCTACTACCCCTAGGCTCCTCTGCTAGTTCCTCACCCCCTCACACACACACGAGCGCGCGCACGCTCACGCGCAAAGACGCGCGGACTTGCAGCGCCAGCGAAGGAGTAGTACAGAAGGACGGACAGAGTAGAGGGAGCGATGGTTTGTTGTGAGTGAGCGCGGATTTTTCGCCACGCTAGATAGAAAGAGCCGGTTTGTTCTGTGTGAGTACGATGTGGTGGTGCCGCGCGCTGTGGAGTGAGCATTTTACAACTCGGGTAACACAACGCGTGTCGTAGATCATCGTCTCCTGCTCTCTCTCTCTCTCTCTCTCTCTCTCTCTTCTCCCTCTCTCTCTCGCTCTTTTTCTCTCTCTCTCCTTGCTAGCCCATTGCACCCCGCGAATGAGTGACAGTGTCCTTATGAGAAGCCTTTTAATCCCACAGAGTGGCTAGCTGTTGGCGTGGTATTGTTCTGGTATTTTCACCTATACGTGTAGAGGCAAACCTGTAGGCGATATTCTCCTCAAGGCTAGAGTAACGCACACACAGGTAAGATTTTGGAAAACTTCTTTTTTCTTTTGTTCTTTTTGTGTTTTGTGTTTTTACACATACGAGATTAGATCCAAACAAACAAACAAACAAATAAACACACATACATAAAAACACACATGCACACACATACACAAATGCGAAGCGCAAACACTCACCCACATGCGCACATTTAACACATACGAACATACAGAAACATATTATATACATTAGTATACATTAATATATAACATTATTATCAAATCAGATAATAAGTCAAACATACATCTATAAACATTTAATGTTATATATTATTATAATATGTTAAATTATTATTTAGCACCTGTGGATATAAGCATAGATACGGTTAATAAAAAGAATAATTTTATATTAAATCATATTATTTTCTTTTTTAGCCCTCACACCGATGCAAGAACATACAAATTATTTATGGCTAAAGACATTATATTCTCAAACGTT
>NW_004798732.1:8535-9574 GCF_000002075.1 Aplysia californica | reverse complement strand
CATAATTATTATCTATCTATCTATCTATCTATCTATCTATCTATCTATCTATCTATCTATCTATCTATCTATCTATCTATCTATCTATCTTGACTGATCTATACATCTTGACCTGATTCTGTCATAAAACGAGCTACAATAATAATTATCTTCCTCTTTCAAGCTCAAACTCAGACTTTCTAGTCTAAAACCAGTGATTTTGTCCGCTCACCCATTTCGGGTAGCAGTCGACGTTGTGTTAAGTTTCTTAACCTCTTCCAGGGGGGCGCTGTTGAAATCGTTACAGAAACAATTAACACAGTTTTTATTTCTCGCAAATCCACGACTGTACGTGAATGTCTTAGCATTGGCATGAAAATTATATATCAGCGGGGGGGGGGGGGGACGTGATATTGTTGTTGATACTGTTGTTGTTGTTGTTGTTGTTGTTGTTACTATTGTTGTTATTATTGTTGTTGTTATTGATGTTGTTACTGTTGTTGTTCTTATTAATGTTGTTGTAATTATTGTTATTGTTGTAGTTGTTGTTGTAGTTGTTATTATTGATGTTATTGTTTCTCTTGTTACTGTTGTTGTTACCGTTGTTCTTGCCTTAAGGCATATTTAGCACAACGAAAAGTAAGGTGTAGCGTTGCAAAGAAACGCATTAAAAGGTGTGGCGGCACTTTAATTGCAGTAAATGTTAACTAAAAATAACTTACAGATTCGTGACTGAAGAGAAACTTGAGAAAAAAGTAACCTTAGTTCAGCGTCTTGACGTTATGATGATATTATGATTGCTGCAAGTTTACCAATTTTTCTCTCCATTTATTCATAGTGCAGACAAGGCATAGACATGCAGTTCCAGATGTTATCAATGTTATTAAAATGAGTTTTAAAAATCATTAGAGCGCGTGCATTTATTCTCAAATTTTTAAATCGATTACACAAGAGATGAGGAAGTCATTAGCACATGTTTCTTTTGAATATAGGACTTGAAGGTAGTAAAACACACACACACACACACACACATACATACACACACACACAAACACACACA
>NW_004798732.1:5316-6850 GCF_000002075.1 Aplysia californica | reverse complement strand
AATTTTACCTCTGAAATCAAGCGACCCCCACACCCTTCAATTGCAAATATTTCAACTTGTATTCAAGATAAATGGTTATTCATTCACCTAAAGCAAGGCAAACGTACAAGCTTTAAGGCGATACCAATAACTCCACAAAGTCAAAATTTTACGAGCGCCTGATTCCACCACGTCGTATCACATTTTATTCAAACGGAAATGAGAAACACGAATTTATATAGATCTATTTCTTCTCATTCAGTTTTTAACGTGCCTTTTATAAGAGCTTATAAGAGCTCTTCAGATATTGAGCACAGGATTGAAGAATCAAAATGAATAATGAATGATACTTTTAACTGCTTTAAACAGAGCGTCTTCAAGCGCTGTCGATTGACAAGAACGTGAGTTTTCAGGGAGTAAATATGTGAGTAAGATGCTCACTTAAGTGTATCATACGTACTTGGCATCGGTGGTTTAGTGGTGAAGCTCTCAGATTCGCAGTCGTAAGGTCGTGGGTTCGAATCCCGTCTGTAGCCCGACGTTGTGTCTTAGTGAAGGGCACTTTACACGAATTTTTCTCACTTCATCTACCTGGGAATTGGTACCCAGCTACAGACAGTGAATGAGCTTGCCAGTTTTATTTTCGTTTTGGCGCTTAATCAGCTGCTTGCCTTGTATGATTCCCGGAAGGTAGAGAATGTTTTTTGAGTGTTCTATGTTCTGCTGGGGTAATAATATAGTGTGTAAAGTGCATAGAGCTTGCTGTCGAGTGGGGATATGCGCTATGCTATTTATCATTATCATTTATTATTGCGTTGTCTCAATGCTGACAATGAAATTGGTATTGCCGAAAGTAGGATAGACAGACAGATACAGAAGCGGGAAAGAAACGAAGTATGACACTCTGGTTGCGACCTACAGCGACCTCCAATCATTAACCTGCTTGTTGTTGTTAGAAATCTTCTTCTCCTTTACGTATGTTTATTTGCCTTCTTTTTCCTAGTTTATTTAAGTTGTTTACATTTTTGCTTTGGTTGTTGTGTGTCAAAATTTTTGTGCTGTTTTGTCTTGTGTTGTTGTTGTTTTTTGTTTTGTTTTTTTGTTAAAGGAAAAAAAGGGGGGGGGGGATACAGAAAATAAAGAAATCTTAGCACAGCAGAAACATTAGGCAAAAAAACAAACAAACAAACAAACAAACAAACAAAACCAAAAAAACCCACCAAAATTAAAAAATACGCGCTCGCAAACCGGTCTTTAAATATTTTTGGCATTTTTCTGATTATCTGATTTGACAATTTTTCACGTGAAAAGAGAGTTCCTGGCAAAAGCTGTTGTCTAAGAACGATTTACTTATCAAAGAGCAAACATTGCACACTCTTATTGAAGGTCCCCTCCCCACCCCAACCTCGAAACATGTATTGTACCACCTGTAATACTCTAGTACGAAATGTGGTAACAATCATTTAATGCAATAATAATTCTCTCGCTGTCTCACACCCCCTCTCCTCTCTCTCACTCTCTCTTTCTTTCTCCCTCCCTCTCTCTCATCCTCTGT
>NW_004798732.1:0-1462 GCF_000002075.1 Aplysia californica | reverse complement strand
GAGAGAAAGAGAGAGAAAGAGAGAGAAAGAGAGAGAAAGAGAGAGAAAGAGAGAGAAAGAGAGAGAATGAAAGACAGACATATATAGGGCAGCATAGTGACAGAGAGAAAAGTATTCAAAAGCAGAAACAGATACATACAAAGAGACAGAAATACACAGAGACTTGAATTTTTTTGGCTGTGTAAAAAAACATAAACAAAACAAAACAAAACAAAACAAATATCTGTCAGGACACGCGATGCCTCTCATGTCTTCCTTAATCCCCTGAAAGGACAACAAACCGAGATAACAGTAGAGTGAAAAGGAAAATATGTCAGACAAAAAAAAAACCCCACCGAGATTATATTGTCTTAAAGTATCATTATCATAAAAAACCAACCTTTTATTCTTTTTTATTTAGTAATACGTGACATCCAATTTTTCAGCTTAAATCTAGAAAATGTTTCCTGCTTTAAAAAAAAATCATTTTGACAAGAATTACAGGTCGTTTTGCCTAGTGGGAGAAGAAAGGACTCGATGAAACAAAATATTTGTATTTTTATGCATTTCTTTTCCGTTTTGCGATAAGATGAGATGCAATTAGATAAGATAAGATAAGGTAAGATAAGACAAGTCAAGTCAAGTCAAGATGCAGTCTTTTTGTTTTAGTGAAAAGATAAGGTAAGATAAGATAATATAAGATAATATAAGAAAAGATTAGAACAGACGATACCCTAGACAAGACAAGGCATGATGTGTGTCTTTTCTGTTTAGATAAGATAAGAAAAGATACGATAAGATAAGATAAGATAAGACAAGGAAAAGCAAGACAAAGCAAGGTTAGGCAAACAAGGCAAGACACAGCTTTATCGAGCCCTCATTGGGGAAAGAAATGGACGTTGTCCTTTCAACAACTTCTACGACTCAAAATTACAAACTCAGTTTCATAACAAAACATCTTATAATAGTTTCTATATCTCACTCATACAATCACTACCTCCCTTATTCCAAATCTACACAATTAAAATAATATCTCAATGAAAAGAAAACCCAGAAGGTGTTTACATTATTTTAACATGAGGGTTAGCTGATACCCTGAGAACATTCAATATCCCACCCAGCCAGGCCATCAAACTTGCTAGAGACAAGAAGTTCTTTCACCCCTCGACGCCCTAGAGGTACATGCACAAGGGGACGGATGAAGTAAAGTAAGAGGGTTTGCATCTTCTTTGGTTCATTGATAACAATCTCGAAATCTGCTCTTTAAATGATATAAACTGAATCGCTGGGGACTTAAAGAGACCAGTAACTGTGTCAGTTTCTTCCTATGGAAGATAAAGTTATCTTATCTATCATATCTTATCTTATCTTATCTTATTTCTGATGTTATTTTGGACTTTTGGGCAGAAAACGGTACCCAGAGCCGCTTTTATTACGGTGTGGTAATACAATGTTTGGCAGTGGAACTAAAAATCACTTTGTT
>NW_004798731.1:83302-84436 GCF_000002075.1 Aplysia californica | reverse complement strand
TATCTATCCTAATTCTATTTCGTATTCTCCTTATCTCTCCCCCCCTTTCCTTCTAGATCTTAATCGCCCTCACACTCTCACTCCCTCTCAAAAATAGAGCGCTCAGGGGTCCATCGTGTCACATACGATAGTAGGTCCTATGGCTGACAATTAATCCTAATTGAACCCCCCAACCTAGAAACGTTGATGTGTGTACAGTGGACAGTGTGTGTAACTAAATTGTTTACTTAACCCTTTTCTTTACGAGAACCGTGTTTCAGTGTGTCACTATTTTGTTTACCTAACCCTCGTGTTTCACGGCTCTCCACTTTCTACTTTAAAACCAGTCCTACTTTTGTAATATATCATGTAATTGAAACTCTCTTG
This sequence comes from Aplysia californica, assembly GCF_000002075.1. Taxonomy (NCBI): domain Eukaryota; kingdom Metazoa; phylum Mollusca; class Gastropoda; order Aplysiida; family Aplysiidae; genus Aplysia; species Aplysia californica. The sequence continues at coordinate 84,070 of NW_004798731.1, read as the reverse complement.
ATCCCCCTCTCTCAATCCATCTTTAACTCCCTCTCTCTATTTACTCTCCCACTCTGGCAACCTATCTTTAACTCTCTTCATCTTTCAATCTCCCTCTCTCTACCTGTCTCTACCCCCCCTCCCCTCTCTCTCTCTCTCCTTCTCTCTTCAATCCTCATTCTATTTCTTAATTGCTGAAGAATGATCGTTTTTTTAAACACGTTGAGATAGGTCATTATTGCCCCCCTGAAACCCCCCACTTTGTTAAAAACAAGTCAAACATTACTACGCCACTGGTCCTAAAGTAATATAGTTCTGTTTTCAAACATCAATAACAAAATAACCATTGATTTAAAACAAAAATTAAGGCATAATCGTGTTCAGCATGCCAGTTACTACTAGAAAAACGTACATGTAGATCTATATATAAAACGTGTACATGGGACGGGTGCATAAGTTGTTGTTTTAACCGCACTTTTTTAAACGATATTTTTAATACAATTAGATTTCCAATTACCAAAACCAATACATGATATTATGCATGTGTACCACCCTACAATAATTATTTTTGTTATCCCAAAGCTTTTAAATCGAAAGTGCGCCACTCAGAATCAGAGATGGTCTCCCGAGTGAAGGTGTTAAAAGCCGCGTGAGCGTTCACCCGAGACGTGTTGCCTGGCCCAAGGCGACTGAGGAAGCCTAGCCCAAGGCCCAAGGCATGGTTAGCTAATCCCGACATTGTTGCGTGGGAACAGGTGTGTGGGCAGTGGATGGGGGAGGGAGGGGGGG
>NW_004798731.1:80057-82375 GCF_000002075.1 Aplysia californica | reverse complement strand
GGGGTGGTGGTGGAGAAGGAGGGGTGTAAGAGGAGGAGGTTGAGGGGGTGGTGGAGAAGGAGGGGTGTAAGAGGAGGAGGAGGAGGTTGAGGGGGTGGTGGAGAAGGAGGGGTGTAAGAAGAGGAGGAAGACTAGCAGGAGGGGGATACGGAGGAGGAGAGTGGGAGGGGACGAAATGAGAAAGAGGAGGAGAAGGAGAAGGAAAATGTGTTGATAAATTTTCTATGAATACTGAAGCCATATTCAATTTAGTTTTAGATTTAGCAAGGGTTCTACGCCACTTTAAACACAAATAGGCTATAAATCATTATAAGAGCCAAAGATTAGAAACAATTCAACAACTAAAAAAGGAACGATAAAGTAGGAGTGAATAGACAAGGGTAAAGATTTGTAATCATAGGTTGCTTCATGTTTCTGCAGAAAAATTAAGCTTGTATACATACACATCCATACACGCACACACACACTCACACACACAAATACGTACATTTAGAGTGAAAGAGAAAGGGATGGAGAGAGATAGAAAGAGACACAGAGAGAGAGAGAGAGAGAGAGAGAGAGAGAGAGAGAGAGAGAGAGAGAGATAGAAAGAGAGAGAGAGAGAGAACTAGTCCATCTCTGTCTTGTTTTTGTCTCTATTAAGTTTCCATTTAAATCCCCTTTTAACTCTTGCACTTTTTTCCCTTAAAAAAAAAGACAACCCAAAATTATAAAAGTCTTTAATTAAAACATCACGAAAGAAACGAACAAGCTGTTTGGTTCTGTTTTCTTTTTTTTATTGTTTTTTTTTTAAAGGTAGCTGATGGAATTTTTTTTATTAAATGAAGGTCAGGGGGCTCTCGTTGTCTATATGTTACGCTGTTCGCCTCTCATTCAATTTTAGGTCCCGGTTTCGAAACCTGACAGCGACGAGAAAATGTTCTTCTCCTAAACTTCTTTCACTTGCTTTCCTACTCTCTAACCACATTCTGTCGTCTGCTTTCGTCTTCACTGTCTGCCCCTTCTTCCCTCCTTTTTGCCCCCTCCTCTAGGCTCTTGACTCTTTCGTGTAGGCCTACTACTACTCTTTGGCTCCTTCTTACTGCTGTCTTTCAGCCACACCCCTGATCTTATGGTAGGGAAAATCTAACACCTTGCCTTCTCGGATAAGGGCAAAACTCTCGGAGGCCTCGTACAAAAATCCATCGTGGTCCTAATATCGTTAAGAGTATGCTTGGGCCGTCAAACGGCAAAAATCAAAATTCCTACCAAACTGAAAGTGTTTTTAGTTTAGTAAGTTTTACGGCGCCCGCAACTGCATAAGGTCATATGTGCGCTCATAATAATATAACCTTATGCAGTTGCAACCGCCGTAAAACATTTACCTAGACAAAACAAAAATAAACGTCTATAATTCTTTAATGATATAGTCCTTGATAAAATGTGATCAACTAAAATGTCGCGATATGTGTAGACAAGTGAAATGCAGGGAGTTAGATCAACCTGATCTGTGACAACTTCGTTTCACACCCTGTCTCTTCTTGTGCTTTCGCTGTTATACTGTCTGGAGCGGAAAGACCGGGTTCGAGTCCCGGCTTGGATACGGATTTTTTTCGCCCCCTCCTGCCCACCCAGCAGTAATGGGTACAGGACTTGAGTTGGGGAAGTAAAGGCGGCGAAGAAAGGAACTGGCCACCCTACCACAAGATTCCGAAGGCCCAGGAAGTTGTCTCACTAGCAAGGCAATCCCCAATGTCCGGATCCGATGCGGGAACAAGCGATAATAAACAGAAAAGTTACTCCTTAACTTAAAAATCTCCTTGAATGAAATATGGAAAAAAGAAAGGATATTGGCCTGAAAGTGGAAATGGAAAAGGATCTGGACGTTGGTCGACTTGAAAAAAACTTCACTGCACGATTTGAAAGGCACGAATGATCTAAGGGAAATAGCACATTTTATTTTCTGGAATATCAGTCAGTACAGAGTTATTCCACTAGCTGTTTTTTTTCTCTTTATTACAAAGCAATGATTTCTATTTTTTTATGAAACATTTTTTTTTTCAAATAAAAAAAAATTAAAAAATTGCAACAATTAAAAGTAAGTAGACGTAAAGATGAGAGCGATGAAGTGCGACTGTGTGAAAAGCAGGAACAGGACGAGGGGGGAAACGAAAAAGCTAGCGGTCTGTTGTATAAGGGAGTTAATCCCTTATCTTCGCTAGACCGTTAGACTGTTTTTAATATTTGTTGTGTTTGCGTCCCTTGCAATGTACAGTTTTTTTAATAGGATTTTTTTTTAAAAAGCAACATAATATTATTTTATTTTATTTTATTCATTT
>NW_004798731.1:74039-79062 GCF_000002075.1 Aplysia californica | reverse complement strand
GGGGGGAGGGGCCAAAGTTCCCGCGCCGTCAGCAGCCCGTGTCAAACGAACGGTTCGCGTACCTTCGCGGCGACCCCGCTTTTCTCACGCGTGGGGACTTGTTCGGGGTTCTACAAAGGATACAAACGCTTGAATATTTATTCTTTATCTTCATAACGACAATCAATAAGCTGCATCATACTTTATATACAATAATCATAAAATAAGTTACAGTTTTTAATTCATGAATTTGTAGAAAACCAACTGATTAGGTACTTGCAAGGAGTAAGATAAAACTTTGAGTCCCACGCAGGGCCTTCCTCTCTCTCAATGTTTACATCTCGCGGCAGCTGATTGGTTGGTTTCATGACTACTTCAAACTCTGTCTCGTGGCCGTCAAAACATGATGTTTCTTGGCTTCGAGTCAGTACAATCAGCTGACTCTCTGCTGGAGCGCGCAGACACACATTTTTCAGAGAACGATTTGTGACTGAAAGAGAAATAATATTACTGAAGAATTGTGTTGTGTGTTCTCTTGGATACCATCGGAGATATCTCAGTGATTTTGCAGACGTTTTTAACCTTTATTTGTATAAAGAGACAGCAGCCAAATTTCACCTGTCATACTCTGTTCGTAATCAAGTGACCTGGTTTTATAAAGTGCGCCCTACTATTTACACCGAGGGAAACATTAACATTTCGACTTGGCATTCTTCCAGAGACAAGACCTACATAACATTCCTGGGGTCGGATATTGCCCCGTGAGACATTTTTATGTGAGTGAACAAATGGGCAAACATAAACATCTTATCAGTGAACAAATCCCCAATGGTTTTGCCACTGCTCTTGTTTTAGTGTTATTGTTTCATTTTACTTCGTCTGCAAACTTTGTGAACTCCTTCCGTGTTTCATTCTTCCAAAGAACTGGAGTGGTGCTATTTTCACAAATGAACGGATTTTAATGGTGAAGTGTTGTAACTGTACTGCCAGAGGTGAGTGGCCAGACTTTTTAATAACTAATAAGTCACCTACTTTAGTAGTTTCACGGACGAATACAGCCCTGCTGGTTAGTATGTGTGTGAGGTGTACCCACCACAGTAGCGTACAATCGCTTTCCCATACGCTTTCAAGTCGACTGAGCCCCGCGTCTCGTCTGCGGTTGAAAGTGACGACGGGATTTTAGCTCTCAAAATGAAATAAGACCTTAGGGTGGAGAACAACGGCATCAGGTAGAAAATCGACAGACCCTTACTACTTAGATCTAGTTCCTCGAGCAAGAAAGTTCTTTAGCACGCTATAACGCACACTCTAGACATTACTATTAGCAAGGGGACATCTAGACTCCACCAGCAGGATACAAGAAACTATTAAGTTTTGTCTGAGAACTCAAAAAACAGCAGATATGCAGCGACGTGGGTGTCCTATCGAATCGGACCATATGTACGACCGCACCAGCAAACCCAACGCTGACGATTTGTTGTATGGCTTCGGGAACCAGACAACGTCCCTCACAGACCCCATGCTGTGCGGGAACATCGAGGATGATTTTAACAGATTTCTCGTCTCCACAACCGAGTCCAACAGCCCGATGCCTGCACTGGCCTTGACCCAAAGTTCTTCTCACTTTACCCTCCCTGTTGACAGTTTGCTGAACCCCGAGCCAGGAACTTTTTCATCTGATCTGGCGATGTGGGGCAATCATGAACGAAAGAGGGTTAAGTCTATCAAGGAGGAGGACGATGATACGGATGTGTTCTCGTCTTCTGCGAGTAATGTCGATATAGATCTGGATCTAGAGGATTTTGACTCCAAGAGCACCTGCTCTCCTGTGATGGACATCAAGCGTGAGCTGGGGGAAGACATGGAACTGGATGACAATGTCTCGAGTTTGGGTTCGCCGGGAAGCCAGAATGGTGAGCAGATAAATCGCCTGGGCCTCAGCGTTACTGAAGCAAGGGATTACGTCGAGATGAAGTACATGAAGGCATCGGGATTGCCCCGAAGTGAATGGTGTCATCAAGACAAAATCAAACACATTCTAAATCTGAGCGACTGTTCCGATTACACCGTTGAACATGTTCTCAGTTTTGACAGAAAATGTAAAGAGACAGCCCATGCATGTGCGAAGATTGTACAGAATATACAAATACAATATAGATGGGACTGTGTTGAGCCGGAAGACATTCCTTGTTGTTATACAATAGTATCAGACTGCAAGAAAACAGGGGGAAGGACGAAACCGCCCCGTCCAATGAATGCTTTTATGATATGGTCTCAGGGAGCCCGCAGGATGATCAACGAGCTGTGCCCCCGCATGCAGAATGCCGACATCAGTGCAGCTTTGGGAGAAGCCTGGCGACTGAAACCCGACGTGCTCAAGCGTCATTTTGAGGAGGAAAAGGTCAAACTAAAAAGATTCCATAATGCAGAGTTCCCGAGTTACAAGTACAAACCCCTCACAAAAGTCCAGAAAGCTAAAGAAAAACAAGCGCAGTCGCTTTCTAAAGCGAATGCGAGAAGCGCCATTCAGAAAGGGAAGAAAAGAGCAGCAAAAAGTCCAGCTCCCTCTGAGAATATACAAGACGGGGCGCCAACGCCCAAGAGACCAAAAGGAGGACGCCCCAAGAAATCCAGCGTCGACCAACAGCCTAAACGACGTACAAAGGAGCTCCCCTCTTACACCTCAACCGTAGGCACATCTCCGACAAAGCCTGCAATCAAAGACAAATTGACTTTAAAAATCTTAGACCGGCGCTCCAAGGGCGTGAGTCCGCCACCTCCTTTGCAGGGTGTTATTCACGGCGCTTTTGGACAGCCCAGCCCCCCAGAGGTCACCAGTCCAGAACTATTAAGGATCTTCAAGGAGGAGCCTATCGAGACGGTCGCCATGGATCAACGATCTGTCTGTTTGCAGAGCCAGGTGGTCAGGAGTCCCGTGCGCTCCTCTGTGTATCTCACACCGGTGAGCTCTCCCGCCTCGGGGACCGAGGAGCAGAGACTGAGCCCCCCAAACGTCGATGCGTGCTCGTCGCCACTGCGAAACCTAAACAAGCTGCCGCGCCAGCTATCGTCATCACCACCATTATCAGCGTCATCACCATCATCTTCATCGACATGTTCTCCTCAACCGACCGCCGTCCCCCAATTTATTTCGAGGCCCAACAACCCCAGCCCCTCCTCTCTTGCCCATAGCATGACATCCACCACCGCCCGAATGCCATACATATCTGCAATGCTGGCGGCACCGGCGAAAACGCTTTCGCAGTCTCTTCCCTCAACAGACATTAAGCCTACATTGCCCGTGGTCATGAGCTCTCCCAGTGTGACAACGAGGACTCTGCCCGCTGAGGTCTACGCCCCTGTAACCCAGGCCTACCCGAGCTTTGGATCACCCTTCCTTGCCAACAATGCCAGCTCCTCCCCAAACCTGAACAGCACAAGCGACTTCGCTGGCTTTGATGACGGCCCAATACATGTTGAGACCCGCGTTGAAGGCGTAGATGGTCCCATTTCAGTTATCCTTCAACCCATCCGTAACGTCCCCAGTGACCCCGTAGGCGGGTTTACACCACCTGCTGGTTACCTTTCACCGTACGGCATTGGCAACAGTCACGAAATCGCTGCCAGAAATGGCAACGAGGTAGCAGTCGGTAACGTCAACGAAAACACTACCAGCAAAAGCAGCGTAGACTCTTTTCTTGAGAACGTGGCAGACCCGAGTTTCAACCTAAGTCTTGAGGCCATTTTAGCTTGTGTCAATGAGCAAAACTCCAGTGGAACGTCGTTCCTTTCAACGTCAGTGGAGCCGGACATGGGTACAAGCATAGATGACATTGACATTTCTCCTACTGAGCCCTTTTTCCCGGATGAATGCTGGACCAGGATAGTTAAACAGATGGAAGGGGAACAAGATTGAGGCAGGTGCCCAAACTGTGTTACTTTGAGTGTGTGTATGTGTGTGTGTGTGTGTGTGTGTGTGTGTGTGTGTGTGTGTGTGTGTGAATGAACGCACATAAACCCACCGCGCCTCAGGTCCTCGTTCCCGAGCGGTGCTGATCGGCTGGGATTCATAGACTTGATGGAATTCTATTCAGCAATTCTTCGTTGGAGCCTGTAAAATGTTTCGGACTTTCAGCAATTAATTCTTGGTGCCTGCAATGTACATTCGGAGCAGCGACAGTATCACGTTGATTCAAAGACTTGCCACCAACTTTCTTTTCATGGCTCAGAGTAGATAACTGTCTCGCTGTCTGATTCTCATTCTTTCATCATTTTTGTTTAATCGACAATGCCTTTATGACTCACATCCCAATGTCATGCTGTGAAAAACACTCTCTGGGATTTAAAACAAAACAAAACAAACATCCTTGGCAGCCCTGTGATTATTTGTTGTGAGACAATTTTATTTCTGAGAAAGTCGTCATATCGTCGGAGAACAATTAATTAAGCAACTGTATCATTGAAGAAAGTTTTGTGTTCTCTATAACATTACTGCTGTATATATATTTTATGGCAATATCAAGGACACTTGCAAAACCTCTTTATATGAATAAGTGAAGAAACATTCAGTCCTCCCTGTTTCGATTGGCGGATAATATGTTCATGATGTGTTATATAGACAAGTATCCTTACGCTCACTGCTTCATCATTCAAAGACTCTAGTAAAACTACCTCGCTCTGTTTGGACTTCTCACAGCATAATTCTATGGTATGTTGGCATTCTGTTGTACATACAGCTTGATGGCATCTTATCTTCTCATTCATCGTTTGTTGGTGCCAACTACTGTGTCCGGAGGTAGCGGACGTCGTTATACTCGCAAGTGAGTGCATAATTGGTCATCTATAATACGTATGTCGTATGTTAGCCACAGTTAGATTTGGTCAGCTTTGTTTACCCCAGTGCTTGGTCATGAACCCCCTCCCCTCCACCTCCACCCCACCCCCTTTCCACATCCCTCCAGCCAATGTATTATTCATCCATTCACCAACCACTCCCCTCCCATTTTGACTTTTCTACTGGCATGTATAATACGCAGTGAAAACT
>NW_004798731.1:72235-73717 GCF_000002075.1 Aplysia californica | reverse complement strand
CCCCCGCCCTCACTTTCCCCAAACTGCCCTTTCGCCACTCATGACCAAGTGTGACAGACACTGCTGACCATCATAGCCGCAGGTTGCTTGTTTTTCAACTGTCATAAATGTCACACGACCGGACCATCACTTTTATTCCCAGTTGTTTTTATCCCCTCGTCGAACATTTAACCCTATCCGCACGTCGTGTTTTACTATATTAGTATCGTGAGGCGTGGGGAACTCTGTGCCACCACGTTCAAAGAGGAAATTAACTCGTTAATTCAATGCGTGCGCTTTGCGTTTCAGTCTGTTAAAATTATTTTTGGAGAAATACTGAACCAGTTTCAAAGAGATTCCCGTACTAGAAGTATTCTAAAATGTGAAGAATTCTACCCCGGAGGTACAAAATGACCCCAGGGTGTACGGATAGGGTTAATTTGCTGAGGTGTTTAAACGCCACTGGTAGAGAATAAATAAGCTTTGCCTACTACTTCAGCATGGTGTCGTGTCGAGTGAGTTTGGGGAGTCCCCAGCAACACGACACTCTCTCAGGCGCTTAGAACAAACTTTGCCCAGTCGCAGTGCAACTGGTAGGCTAGTGGACGACAAGTGCGCGTACTTACACAGCGGGGTTAGATCTGACTCCCCCCCCCCCCTTTTTTTTTCCCATACGTATATCCGTACCGTTATACGATCATTCCCCCCCCCCCCCCCTTTTTTTTTCCACCCCCAAATCCCCCCTCTTCCATTTTCCCTCTTCTAGGACAAGGGCAGTTTCGTTACTCAGCCACACAAACTTTACTTGAGTCTTGAGTCTTGGGACTGTTTGACAAATTGGAGTTATAAATTTTATAAATAACTAAGAATGCTTCTACTCAAACGCACGGAATGATAGGCCTAGTGTTCCATGGTACATGTACCCCTTTGGTATCTCTAGAGATCTAAAAGCAAAAGCTAGATCATAGTTTCAGTACTCTGCTTTTTAGGCCTCCTTCCTCTGGTTTCCATCAAGACCCCATTCCTTTAAAGAGGGGCCTTCTAGACCACAGTGTTTTTATGGAGTTAAAATTTGGTAGCCATCATGTTATTTAAAAAAATAAAAATCTCTTATTCTAGAAAGCAGAAGGTCGTTCTTAGAGACCTTTTAGAGTCCCGGGGGTAGGCAGTGAGACTCTTTTAGTAGAGTTCTGAACACAGTCCCTTCGCGATTGGAGAGAAATATAAATTTTATATATGACAGACAACCCAATTGGTGAGAAGTATGACAGACAACTCAGTTCGTGATATGACTGACTGGGATACCATTATTCACGTTTGACTTTCCTTCTTTCGTCAAAGCTCATCAAGACTTGTATCTTCTATGGTATCAAAAGTTTCAATGATTTGGGCAGCTTTTCGTTGCCTTCCTGGACTGAAGGAAATGCCAGTTTTCCAAAGACGGTCAGCTGATGTGTTCATTGAGTTATACTTAACGGTGGAACTGACCACATCGTCTTGCCC
>NW_004798731.1:69149-70621 GCF_000002075.1 Aplysia californica | reverse complement strand
TCTCTCTCTCTCCCTCTTTCGCTGTGTGTCTCAAACACTGACTCTCTCATCTGTTACCCATGTCCATCTCCCAACCTCTTCCTTCTCTCACCCTCCATCAAATTCGAGATGTTTCAGCATTTTTATCTTTTTTCAGTTTTTCATTCCATCATTAAACGGTGTTATCTTTTGTTTCCTCTATTATAGTCTTCCTTTACTCATAATATCATGCATAAATGCAGGTCTTATGTGTTTGTTTGTAGCATTTTATGATAAAACTTGTTTTTCATGCATTTCTTTTAATTCTATGTGAAAATTGAGGAATCAAATATCTTCTTACTGAGGCCTGTGAACAGATGGGAGCACCCTGTCTTTGCTGTAGGAAGTTTGTGCCATTTTGAATTTACATTGTTTTAAAATAAACCTATATTTTCATATAATATCATAATTTATTTATTTTTTTGAAAAGAAGTATCACCTTTCTTTTTTTAGATAAGGAAATTCACGAACGTGCAGTCCAATACATATACAGCTAAGAAAGAAAGATCATACCTGATTTATAAATCTTAACAACGACAACAACATAATGTCGACTATAACGTCATTGTGAATATTTCCCCACCTTTCTTACTAAATAAATAAATAAGACACTATACTATAAATGTTTCCGCCCCCTTGTTAGCATTAAATTGATCTTTAAGACAATTTATCGTTACCATGATTTATTATATTATATAGCGACGATAAATAACTCGTCGATACGACGGTCCATCCGACACGTCTAGGCAAATTACCTAGGATCGAGAGATCCGCCCTCTCGTCGTCAGTCCTCGTCAGTCGTCGCCGATCTTTTCGATGCTGCCACCCGAGTAGAGTATTGTATGAACTCAGAAACTGGGTCCGCTTGAGGACTCGAGGCGGTCGGCTATTTGCAGATCTTTGGCATTTCGCAAGCAAGGTCAATGAATGAGGCCACGATCGATACATCTTAGTGCTAGTCGAGACCGGGGAGTTGTTTTGGAGGGATTTTTTTGTTTTGTTTTGTTTTCTCTTTGGTCCTCTCCTTCCGTCTTTTTTCTACGGTCAGCTGGTTTGTCTAGATCTACTTTGTTTGTTTGTGTGTGTGTGTGTGTGTGTGTGTGTGTGTGTGTGGAGGGAGGTACACTTGTGTTTGTTTAGCAAAGGCGGTCTTGTGCACCTGCTTTATGTAAACTTCTGTCGTCTATTTTCCTTGCGGGTGGTCGGAGGGTGCCCCCTTCCTTGTATGTCTACTTCTATTTCTGTCTGTCGTTTCTGCCCACCTGTCTATTTTTCCCTGCATTTTAGTGACTTTACTTACTCAATTTCAAATCACTTGTCTCGGTTTATTCTTCCCGAAAACAAACAAAGAGCAACACAGTTCCTTCATTTGTAACTTATTGACCGAACATGTATTTCAAAGCATTATCTGGCGGCTACCAATATCCCCCTCCCCTCCGCTCACGCCCCCCCTC
>NW_004798731.1:67769-68753 GCF_000002075.1 Aplysia californica | reverse complement strand
ACACACACACACCTTCCCCCTCTCTCTCTCTCTCTCACCTTTCTTCTCTCTCGCCCCTCAGAGCTGCTTTCTTCTATTCCTCTCGGGGAAGACTACCATCACAACAACCCCTCCCCCTCGTCCCCTCCCCCTCCCCAAGTTGTTTTTCTCCTCCTCCACAACCAATCAACACTTGTAAACATCTCGGTACAGTAGTAGTTCAGCACTTCAATCGAAGCCAGGCCCCGGGACCCGCGAGGAGGCGGGGGTCATTAGTGTGGAACTAGGCCACATCAGGAAACCATCAGAATCCATGACCTGCTTTTAAGATTAGATTTCAACGGCAAATTGCAGTGCATCAAATAGGCCACACAGAAGTGCTGACCTAATTTCTAAGTCGGCGAGCTCGGGTCAAGGGAAATTGAGGAAAGAGTCGAGTTGACGATAATTTGCAGCCTATTTCCTTTTCCGTTTCTGGTATCAAATAAAAACCGGGCCCTGCATTATTCACACTGCGTTTATCTTAGCGCGTAAATGCGGGGATCGGGCAGGGGGGATGGGAGGAGGGGTAATGCCGACAGTGTAACAGACACACACACACACACACACACACACACACACACACAAACAAACGCTCAAGCACACACACAAACACACACACATACACAAACATACACACACGATACAAGTATATGAGACCACTAAAGTTTTCACGTCGCAAACTTAATTTAGGGTCTATCGTCTTTAGAACTCTCATGTAGTCCTAACTTCACGCTGAAGAAGTGGGAGACCACAGTTTAGGATTGAAATTACGTTCCTTACTTCAGCGCGTTACACTTTTCGTGGCGTTGATTCCGGTATTTTCGCATACTTTTAATTTTCTACGCTCGTAAATAACTATCTCCGTCAAGCCTTAGAATTCTATGAATGGGTGCTTGAGAGTGGCGTTAAACTAAACTTAATTGATATTTATATTTATAATATTATTATTAACTGCTTTGGGGT
>NW_004798731.1:65712-66686 GCF_000002075.1 Aplysia californica | reverse complement strand
ATCCTCTCCCCTCTCCCCCTCCCCCTCTCTGTCTCTCTCTCCTTCAGTCTCATCCTCTCCCTCCTCCCCTCCCCTCCCCTCTCCCAACGTTTATTGGACGAGTGTCTCGCCGGGCCCACTGACCGCTGTTCACCCCCTCCTCCTCCCAGCACTAGGGCTGGGCAATGAGTCGCTTTAGCAAAATCCGGATAATATGTTAGTGCACCTCTTCGGTAAATATTATGTTATGAATCGGGTTAGCATCACTTCAACAAATGGGTGCACCCAATTTGGTAAACTGGTCAGGAAATGGAATTAAGAGTCTGAATTTGAATAATGTACTTATTGAGGATTATCCGATTATCCGGATATTTATTCGGATTTTGCCCTCCTTATCCCAGCACAGCCCACTCGCTAGTGCTAGCCGGCGAGGTTCCCGATTATTGACAGCTAGGAATCGGAGGAATTGACTCCGAACCCAATTAGATCATCTTACTTTCTAATGCTGTAGTTATAGATAAGATAGCACTCACTTTCTAATGATGTAGATCTAGTAATAGATCATAGATAGCATTTGTTTAGCGCAAATCCCCGCTCAGCAGCGAGCTCTATGTGCTTCACAATCTATATTTTTTTCTGGTGGTTACCTGATTGGCCCCAAGCGTCTTCAGGATTTAGGATAACCTTGAGTTTGGAACCCTACGAAGCATCAACGTTCATTTTTCAAAAATATAAATTCACAAAAAAGGAGAAGGATTTAATGACTAAAGTAACTGGTAACCTTTGGCCTACGTAAAAAGGAGTCGGAACTTTTCTTCCGTATCTTTGATTGGTGGAATCGGTTCCGGACTCGATTCTTCACCCAGCACAGTCCACTTGTCCGCCCGTCGCCTCCCGGGTCAAAGGTCAAGGACATTGCCACACAGTGTTGGGAGGGCCACGAACCTCAACACTGTCGGGCACAGAGACGGAGAGAGAGAGAGAGAGAGAGAGAG
>NW_004798731.1:60020-61193 GCF_000002075.1 Aplysia californica | reverse complement strand
TCCCTATCTCCCTCTCCACCTTTTTATCTCCCCCCGTCTCTCTCTTCCCCCTCTCCCCCTCTCTCTCCCCCCTCTTTCTCTCCTCTGTTTCTAACTTGGCATGTACATGTGTATATTATTTACCTTACTCTTTCCCGTACCACAAACCCTTTCATGTTGACCCCACATCCACAGCGCCTCCCTGTGATAACCCACGACTCTGATCCCGGTCTCATTAGGCGCCCGTGATGCTCTTAATCTTAACAGCTTTTATCGACTCAAAAATCTGATTTTAATTTTACGTATGTAATGAATTGTGCCTTTAGAGTCCTGTTAAAGTTAGCTGACAAATTATTATTTCTGCGCTTTTAGGCTTTTTTTTTTAAACCTCTCCCAGAAAATATGTTAGAAAAACCCCCTGTTGCCAATGATTGCAAGTTCAAGGTATGAGAATCCAGCTTAGTTCAGTAAAAAGCAATTCTCTCTGACCCCCCCTCACCCCCTCCACCCCAACAAAAAAGCCCACATCTCATTGAATTACATCTCCGACTTCCTCCTTTTCCCCGCTTCTCTCTAATCAAGTAAATACAAATCTGTAACAGAAAGTTCAGTGCCCTCTTTATCCCCATATAATGAAATATAATCTCGTTTCATAGACTACATACTCTGCCTTCCCTCTCCCTACCCACCCCTTTCCCCCTTTTATCCTGGCTGAGTAACAACAACAAGACAGTGATAATCTTGGACGAAAGAAGAAAGCATAATGCCAGGTTTCCTAACCTCTATTTTTGGCACGTCATCCTCGCAGTCATTGACCATTCGCTATCTCAATAGACGCATATATACGTTCTATACAGGTAACAGATAAAAGACAGAAGACTATAACATTATCGCTATCATTATAGACGCACAGAGTAACGTTTACACATTCAGGTAACAGATTAAAGACAGAAGACAAACATTAGCATCAGACGAAAGGCTGGACGTGTAGACAGACTGACAAAAGACTGGGCATGTAGATAGACAGAAGGCTAGGCATATATAAATAAAAGTAGGTGTGTCCACCTCAGCGTGGAGCCCACACACTCTGTGTGTCCAAGATCTGCCAGTCACGCGGACATGCCACGTTTGGTGTGAACGTGGATGCACGTCACGTCATTTAGATGCCCTGTCAAGGGAAAAAATGTGGTTGCC
>NW_004798731.1:57743-59743 GCF_000002075.1 Aplysia californica | reverse complement strand
CCCCCCCCCCTACCTTCTTGCAACTTCCAAACTAAGAACAATGTTTTTTTCAAAATAACTTCTTCACATCAAATTTGGGGGTGGTATTCCGTTCAACTCCTCCAAAACCAACATTTTGGAATTTTCTGTTCTTCTCTGTTGTTTTGCCTGATTCTGAGAGAAGCATAATTTGAAACTACTGCTGGCTAATGAAGTCCCTCGCTTGTTAGATGCCTTCATTATAATGCGTGTTCTGAATTCTACAATCCGCGTACAGGCTTGTTACATTCACGCCTAGTCTGACAAATAAGTAGAGACATGTACCCATTATGTTCTTGTGCAGCCAATGCGAAAATTGATCAAAACTGGATCGTGGATCTGAGCTGTAGGGTTTGTGTCTTATATTGCCATATCAAATGTCGACATGCCTGGTCATGTTTCTTCGCGTGGTTGGGTGGGCCTGTTCTCCTCTGCGATACTTCACGTGTTCCCATAGATATTTTTACTACATGCTCTTTACGCACAAGCGGTTTGGCTGTGTGGAGAAAGAGGCAAGGCATTCAAGTCAATTTTCAGTCGTGACAGCAGTTGTCTAGGAATCAAGCAATAACATACATGTGACAAAAAAGAAGCGAATTACATGTACAGAGTAGAGATCTGGCAAATAATATTTACCATTATCTGATTCGCTCTTTTTTGTCGAATGCGTGGTTATCCCACCGTTTTCTTGACAGTCTGCACCTGGCTAAATTTGGCTTTTCCCTCACCCGAAATAACTCAGCTCATGCCCAGAGTAATGATAATAATAAGTCTTTTTGTCGCTTAGTTTCCGTAATACAATCGGAGAAACTTGTTTTTCATGGGATGAGAATGGTGGGGACTATACTGTATACCAAATACAATACAATATTGAAACGAGACAATTCAGTTTGTAAAGCAATAAATCGTGGTTATAGAACGTATTCGTCGTTGCAAAACAGGGCTCATTGCCGAGTGCCGTTTTTGGTCAAAGTTCTAAGGTCAAAACACATGAGTAAGCAAAATAATGTGTTTTAAAGTAACAATTAAGGGCTACACAATTTTTGATGGATGGATATGAATATATATATTATATACACGACACATATACTGTTTTTTGTAAATATCTTATATTGTCATTTGAACGAAACAATCCATTGTTGGCACTGAGCCCTTTCATCTGTTATAACCAACAGCTGTAATTTCAATGTCTTTCAGCATCTCTGTCGGCTCATGGCCCTCTCTCTTCTCTTTTATTATTTGATATTACATAATATATGGACCTCTGTTACAAAGACAGCACGCGACTGTCAAACGGTGTTGTCTTATTTCAAGAAAAAAAAATACTTTATTTATCCTTGAAGTTGCATTTCGTCATTTGACAATATATAATGGTATTACAATAACTTTTGAAGTTCATGTTGTTTTGTTCTTTTAATTGTTGTGCACATTTTTGATGGTTATTATTATTTTTTTGGCTTCAAAAGCGTTGAACTGAACATAATGTTATATGTGAAGATATTTGGCATGTATGTTCCATTGACCATGTTGATAAAAGAAAATAATGATTATTCATCTATAAAGACTCGTTGCTTTGCCTTTTTATATTCCGTGTTTTGTTGTTGTCGTTGTTGTTGTTGTTGTTGTTGTTGTTGTTGTTGTTGTTGTTGTTGTTGTTGTTAATTTTGTTGCTGCCTGCTGTTGTTGTTGATCTTGGTGTTGTTGCTGCTGCCTTAGTCGTAAGCTCTGGCGAATCAATATCAGGAGGTTCAGATTGTCTCTAACAAGCAGTTAGATGAATAAAACGGCTACTCGAGGAATACCTGCTGGATTGACTCCTTGGCTCCTTCTTACTGCTGTCTTTCTATATGTACTGCTACTCCTTGGCTCCTTCTTACTGCTGTCTTTCTACATGTACTGCTACTCCTTGGCTCCTTCTTACTGCTGTCTTTCTACATGTACTGCTACTCCTTGGCTCCTTCTTACTGCTGTCTTTCTACATG
>NW_004798731.1:55453-57603 GCF_000002075.1 Aplysia californica | reverse complement strand
TTGTTAATTTTGTTGCTGCCTGCTGTTGTTGTTGATCTTGGTGTTGTTGCTGCTGCCTTAGTCGTAAGCTCTGGCGAATCAATATCAGGAGGTTCAGATTGTCTCTAACAAGCAGTTAGATGAATAAAACGGCTACTCGAGGAATACCTGCTGGATTGACTCCTTGGCTCCTTCTTACTGCTGTCTTTCTATATGTACTGCTACTCCTTGGCTCCTTCTTACTGCTGTCTTTCTACATGTACTGCTACTCCTTGGCTCCTTCTTACTGCTGTCTTTCTACATGTACTGCTACTCCTTGGCTCCTTCTTACTGCTGTTTTTCTACATGTACTGCTACTCCTTGGCTCCTTCTTACTGCTGTTTTTCAGCCTCACCCCTGATCTTCTGATAGGAAAGATCAACACCTGGCCTTCTCGGACAAGGGCGAAAAATCTCGGAGGTCCTGTGTGCAAGTTGTGCATGTTAAAAACCCCTCTTTAAAACATTTACCAACAAAAAACAAACAAAACAAACTAAGAAACCCAAAACAACGAACATGCTCGATTCATGCAAACCCAAGAACTCTGTGGGTCGAACTGTTGGGGGAAAAAAAGAACCCAAAGACATAAGATCGGCAGAAAAAATAATAAAAATGGAATAAAATATATCTGCTAGTCCGGATTGTTCCTGCAAGGCACAGAGCAGAGTTGAAGAAGCCTGCTTCATAAACGAACTAAATTGTATCGATGGGCGCTTGCAAAACTGTTCAGGAATTAAACGTAACTAATATATACTGAAAGAATGATTTGTGACGTCGGTTTCCTTGCCCTTAGTGTTACTCAGAAGCCGGACATCGAAAGAATTATGGCCCCAAAACACGCTATAAAACAAACTGATCTAAAGTATATATTAAGACAATGATAACAAATGTAATATCCGGGGTTGTATATCTGAACCTCAGGGCTGAAGATATTCGGAGACGTCTCCGGCGAGCACCTAGGAACTATTTGGAATTTAGAGACGTGCTCCCGCGCACAGATACACCGCTTTGGGGGTGAAACTGCGTGTTGTTTTCTGCAGATCACACATAGGCTCATAGCCACTAAAACTATCGTAAATCAATTATTTTAAAGAAAATGTCAAACCTAACTGCTAAATACCAAATTATGGGCAGAGAGTTTTACAGTCTTACAATGTTACTGTAAACCCTCTCTGTTATGGGTTAAAACAAGAGAGCATGCCCCCCGGTAACCCCGTAGATGTTTTTACTTGGTCAGAGGCACAAAATATTTTGATAGGTCTATTTCCTTCGGAGACATCTCCGGATAGATACTGTGGAACCTCGAACAAGAAGAAGACAGATTTCCACAAAGAGCCTACACACGTCAGTGGTGTCACCGCCAGGGCCAATAAAAAGTGTAGTGGTAAGGTTAACATGACTACGCAGTTTACGCAGTTTGGCTTCCTGATTGTAGTTTTGAGAGTCATGGAGAGCTAGATGGCGTCTCTCTAGACTGTGTAACACTTCTTACTTACTTACTCACTGTCTCCCTATACTGTCAGGTGCCAGGTACATAAGGCGGAGAGCAGTCGATACCACGCATGTCTGTCCCTGGCCACTTTCTCTAATTTTGGCACATCTAGGCCCTGGGCGATTGCCTCATCTCTTATTGTGCCTCTGTAGTTTCCAGTTGGTCTTCCACGCTTTCTCTTTCTCAGTTGGTTCCCAATGCCGTGTCAGTAGCCCACCTCCTATATCATTTAAATGGTGTCGATGGGATCGTATAAACACCTACATTTACATATTATATTTCTATTTTGATCTTTCTATAATAGTCTTGAGATTAACTAACGGGCGTAGAGAAAGCTCCCACCGGTTTTGTAACAGTAGATCTACTCTATCTCAGAATTACAACGTTTTTAGTGACATTTTTGGCCGCTTTGAGTTACTAGGACCAAAAGGTCAGAAACTAACTCTTCTGTCTACTCTATTAAAATCGTAAGATTATTAGGAGATGTTATCAAGACATCCAAATAATTGCATTAGAAAAATCTTGACATGATGTGAAACTCAAAATCTTTGACGTCAAACTTCTCAAAACTAGGTACTGAACAGATAGAACTTTGTAATTCTGAGGTAGCGATAATATGTTAAAAGGAGGGGGAGAGATG
>NW_004798731.1:53266-54520 GCF_000002075.1 Aplysia californica | reverse complement strand
ATCGCCCGACTCGATCGCCTGAAACTGATAACAAACACGTTTGTTTTTGAGGCGATCGAGTCGGGCGGTCAGGCCGATCCCATCCGTAGTGAGCACCCCGTATTACTCTTAGTGCTGTTTTAAAAATGTGTCATGACGTGATGGAATCTGGCACTCGTCAATTTTGGGCGTATGGAGTTATTAGAATCATCTTAAAGCTTACTCATTTATCTCGCATTTGGCGAAAAAATACCCATTTATCTTGATTAGAAGCCTAAATATTTGCGATTGAATGAGATGTCATAGGTAAAATTAGCGTGAAAATGACTGCCAAAGTTTGTTAACTTCCAAAACTTGAGTGTCATTGGAAATGAGAAATTTGTTTGTTTGATGGTTTGGTGTTTTTTGGTGCCTTTGAACAACATTGTTCTGTAAAATCCTCACAGAAATATCTTTTTAAATGGACATAAAAGGTGTTGAGCCAAATAAAAAAAAAATTAAAAAACCCAACTGCCTAACCCAATCCTGTCTGATCAGATATTTATTAGACCTATGACGGGGGCTCTCGTGGACTAGAGTTTAAGGTGTTCAGCTCTCATTTAAAAGTCCAGGGTTCGAATCCGGGTAGCGACGGAAAAAAAATTCTTCTCTAAAATTGTCTCCTTTCCTGATCTCTAGCAATGTTCTGTCGTCTGCTTTCGTCTCCACTTTCTGCCCCCACCCCCTCACCTCCTTTGCCCCCTCCTCTGGGCTCCTGCTTCTTTCTGCAGCCTTTCTACTGCTACTCCTTGGCTCCTTCCTACTGCTGTCTTTCAGCCACACCCCTGATCTTCTGGTAGGAAAGATCTACACCTAACCTTCTCGGACAAACGCGAAAAAGCTCTGAGGTCATGTGTGTAAGTTGCGCACGTTAAAGATCCCTTGGTGGTCTACAATCGACAAGAGTAGGCTTCCGCCGCCACCCTGGCAAAATTCAAAATTTCTACCAACTGAAAAATGTTTAATGTGTCCCGCGCACTCATATTATTATTATTATTATTATGACCTTACGCAGTTGTGAGAGCCGTAGCAAAATAGATTACACATCCGTAACGGTGAGAAAACATTTACAAACCCCATTCTCTTATAAGGGAAAATATAACCAAAATCACAAAGTCATGATTTTGAGAAAACCTTTACAAAGCCACACTTTCATAATAAAAGGAAAAGCCAAACCACAAAGTCAACGAAAAAAAACAAAGAAAACAAAAACAAACAAACTGCAAAGTCACCACC
>NW_004798731.1:49597-51336 GCF_000002075.1 Aplysia californica | reverse complement strand
CACACACACACACATCCACATCCACATCAAGTTTAACATGTCTTTTATAATTTCATACTGATAAATTGTAAAACTTCAACCTATAAATTTGATGTGTCTATTTCCAACGGTCTTAAATCTGAGAGAAACTCATTTTGTCAGCACACTTCACATATTTATATATATAAAAATACATATATTTGCTGAAACAGCAACTGAAACGGACACACCAATAATAAACAACGCCCATATTATCATATATATAACAGATATACCCATGTACATAATATACATTAACTGAAGCAACAAGTGAAACGGACAAACCAATAAACCAACCATATCATCATATAATTATAATAAATACTCATGTGCATATTTACAAAGTAACAAACTAAGCCCGAGTTGTGTGCGTACTGGCCTCCCTGTGGAAAGTACCAATGTGCCCCAGGCGGTGGCTAGACATGACAGGTGTAGATAAAACACCTTTTGTAGGTGAGTGACTCGCGTCTGACTCTTGTCGGGGCCAAGGGCTTATCTGATAAATCCCGCCAGTTGGTATGCTCTTAATTCTCAAGATAACGAAAACAGACTGAAAAGGAAAGTGTGGTTTTGCTTACAGGGTAAAGGTTAACATCAGTTCCCGATTCCTAATGATGATAATATTTATGCTTGAAATCGTCATTTGCATATGGCGTCATGGTTACCCTTATGTTGTTCTCACAAGCAGTCGAGATCCCGGATGTGCGTTGAGAGAGTTCTGAACTGAGGGCTAAAGTAGACCTTTATCGATTACAGTACACAGCAAACAAGAAAGCGGACACAAGGTCCCACTGAGTTGCAATGTACATTAGAAAGTAAAGCTATTCCCGCATCGGATCCGGACATTGGGGATTGCCTTGTTAGTGAGACAACTTCATGGGCCTTCGGCATATTGTGGTAGGGTGGCTAGTTCCTTTCCACGCCACCTTTACTTCCCCAACTCGAAGTCAGGGACCCATTACTGCTGGGTGGACAGGAGGGGGCGAAAATATAAATTAATTATTTCTAATATGCCATCTTTGAGAAATATAGTCTGAGTCATGAACATTACTGCGGCTTTTTCCTTTAACAAAATCGTATTGACTGTTTTAAGCACAGCCTCATTCTCTCGCTCTACGAGAGCATTTTCCATAGATCATGGCTTCTGGACGTTCGTAGTTTACGGGGGTTTGAAAGTAGAGGTGGCCAGAAACATTCGAAGTGGTAAACACATTTCATTGCTCAATCATGGCAACACATCCATGCTAGGTTTCTAGACTAAATGGACGTATCCTAGAATAAGATGCAGTGTATATAACTATACTATTTAAAAAAATATGCTGCTAACCTATAAATTGGGGTAATTAGTCCCAAATTGTGGCGTCCACGAAGTTCTCGTTGGTGATTGACTGGTGGGTGCTGTGGTGTGATTTTCTCCTTCTTATATAATATCAAAGATCTATTGCCCTTATAATCTCTCCTCCTTATTGTGTGTGCTACTCTCTTGTAACACCTTCAAATTCCGGTACGTAAAGCTTTAACTAAGCTAAAAAAAAAAAAGAAAGAAAACTAAACAGAAATTCTCGTTCAGGATTTGTAACGATTTTGTTTTGTCTGGGATCATCCAAGGAAAAACTTACTCGATCCCACATGCCGCTGGGGGGCTCTCGTGGCCTAGAGGTTAAGGTGTTGGCCTCTCATTCAAAGGTCCCGGGTTCGAATCCGGGTAGCGACCAAAAAAT
>NW_004798731.1:47693-48473 GCF_000002075.1 Aplysia californica | reverse complement strand
GGGGGGGGGGGGGGGGGGGTTACAGGGGGACATGCCCCCTGTTCTAACCCATACTTTGATATCCTTGCTGTTTAGTTTAAAATTTTATTGAAAATAATTGATTTAGCGACAGTTCTAGAGACTATATGTGTGATCTGCAGCAAATAATACGCACTTTGACCCCCCAAAGCAGTGCATCTGTGTGCGAGAGTGCGTCTCCAAATACAACGTAGTTCCTTGGTGCTCGCCGGAGACGTCTCCGAATATCTTCTGCCGCGCAAAGCAGGGATTGTGGGGTATGTCAGGCAGTTTGACCCCCAAAGCAGCGCATCTGTGTGCGAGAGTGCGTCTCCAAATACAATGTAGTTCCTGGGTGCTCGCTGAAGACGTCTCTGAAAATCTTCTGCCGCGCAAAGCAGGGATTGTGGGGTATGTCAGCAACAACCCAAGTTGAGGGGGATGCAAAGTCCCAGCAGACAATGGAGTAACGGTACTCGATAATCCTCCCATAAGAGGATAGAACCCGCCTCCTCCGCGTGCGATGGCTAAACGTGTAACTTCTACATATTATGTAACGGTTTCACCACAGCCGTCGGTGTCTACCCGGTTGCGAGGTGGCAGCTGACTCGTTTTGTTTACACAGCTTATTCAACACAGGCCTTAAAGTTTGCTCCCATGCAGAAATGGCAACATTAACATAGTACTTTACTGTTGTTGTTGTTGTTGTTGTTGTTGTTGTTGTTGTTGTGTTGTTGTTGTGGTTGCTGCTGCTGCTGCTGCTGTTGTTGTTGTTGTTGTTGT
>NW_004798731.1:44104-45258 GCF_000002075.1 Aplysia californica | reverse complement strand
GGATGAGGAGGAGGAGGAGAGAGAGGAGGAAGAGGAGGAGGAAGGTAACAAATTAATGCCATCGCACAGCAGAGCTTGCTTTCAATAAGAAATATACATAGTATACATGTTAAGTGTTAAGTCACGTATATCATTTCCAAATTCCCCAAGCAATCAACGTTCATTAAAAACACCCATAGAAAGGCTCAAACCCGGGTCATCCACTCAAAAGGCCATCATAATACTTTTAAAAATCCCAAAACAACTGATCGTTAGATTCGTGAGCCCATATATGTACAGACACATACATATATACTACCAAGATACAATAGTGTTAACAGTTGTCCTCAGCTCCAATTTATACAATTGCCGAGTCATAACAATGTTATAATGTGTGGATGTATGGGGCAGAAACAACTGTGGGGAAATCTTTCATTAAAAACAACTCAACAAAACTCACCCAGTCATGAAGGGTGTTGCTGATTAGGTGGGCACAACGATTCGCACCCCCACCCCCTCCCTCCCCCCTCCCCGTCCTTCCACACATCCCCACTATCATGTATGACAATGCGCTTTTGATGTGTGCAATTTGCAAGTGTGTGACGAAATCCTTGTGGAGTTGGGGTGTGACGAAATGATTGTGACGTCTTGACTGCACCGGTGTTAGGAAATGACTGGTTTTCGGATGTATGATGAGCCACCGGCTTTTAAAATCAACAAAATCATGCACAAATCAAATATCAAGACACCGCCAAGTTCAAAGTTCTTGCAAGTGTTGGTCCTGCGTCGAGTTTCTTCTTACCCTCATTAAGTTACAGCTTGTTCTTAATTTGGGCCTTCCGACGGGTTAACAGATCTTCTAAATGGTGCCTCTGTTCTCTCACATAATAAGCTTCCTGCAAGCACCGACAACCTTTTTCGACATCGATTTTTACCCGCAAACGCCAAAGCATTTTACTTGAAACCTAAAGTAAAATTCCCGACAGAATAAATATACCGTAAATCAAGGCTGGCATAAATGCTCTGCAGAATGTCATGTTTGTCATATTAGATTTTGAGTAAAAAATATTATATAACCCGTTCTGTAACAAAAATATGTATGGACAGTAAGAGAATCTGAAAGGATACGTCACTCTGTCTGCCTGTCTGTCTTTTCGACTGCTTGCCTGCCTGCT
>NW_004798731.1:42418-44004 GCF_000002075.1 Aplysia californica | reverse complement strand
CTCTTCTTCTGCTCTTTCTATCTCCCCCTCCCCCACCCCAGTCCCCTTTTCGGGTTTTCGTCCGCCCGGGAACTACAAGGGCAAAATGGTTTATGCATGCAGGAATTTGACATTGTGATTAAGGAATCGATTTTGTAATCTCCGATTACGCTGGGACTGTACCCCGGGGTATCGCCGCCTACAAAGCAATCTCTTCCTGCGATACGTTATTCCTACCACTTTATTACCTTCTTAGTAGTCCCATAGCCACTCTTGTCTAATATCTGTCTCCCTCGCTTTACCACTCTCTTTCTCACTTATAGTTCTAGCCATAGTTCTCTATTTGTCTGAATGTCTGTTATTCTGTTTGTTTATTCCTCTCTCGCTCTGCCCCCCCCTCTCTCTCCCCCTCGGGATGAATTTTAAAAAATACTCTCTCTCTCTCTCTCTCTCTCTCTCTCTCTCTCTGTCTCTCTCTCTCTCTCTCTCTCTCTCCTTAGACTCCCACCACTCTATTTACACTGTCATCCAGCCCTTCCCCCCCCCTCCCTCTCCACCTCCGCGCTTTCTCGCCCTAAAAACCATCATACACCAATTACAGGAATAAACAATTATTGTATATCTATATTCCTGACATGACCTCTCTCTTCACAAACACAAACAAACAGTACAGTGAACTCGGGAGTCGGCCGTAAATATAAACGACCTCTAACATAATGATTTGAACGAATTTGAAATAAGAAAATTAAAATAATGATAACAGAAGAAAGAATAAAGAAAAGTAAATATCTCAAGACGTCCTTTCATCTCAAAGAAACGAGCTTTCTTGTCGTAGGAGTAGTCCGGCCTCGCTATATTTTCTTCTCCCCTCTCTCTCTGTTGTTGCTGCCGCCGTGGAGTTTCGCCCTTTGACCTTAGAATTGTCAAAAGAGAGCACCACTTAACCTGACTGGCATTTCCCGAGCTAGCTTCTTTTTGAGGTCCATGCCCTGACGGGTGTCTACCTCGACGACGTGGTAGCTATGTTTTTTGTTTTGTTTTGTTTTGTTTTGTTCTGTTTTTGTTTTTTTTCAATTTTGTATGACGGGTTGAGTACACGTCTTACTTTGTACCGGCGTCTGAAGGCTACTCTTTATGTTGGTGTGTTACGCTTTCATCGACACAATTGAGGTTATTTATTGGGAGGCGGGCTTTGACCCTGCCTGCTTGTCTTCCAGGGCCAATCTTAGCTGAGAGGGATACAAATACGTTTACGTGTTCAAGGTCTGAGAGGACAGGTCGAAATACTGGATAAAATAATAAATAATAATGGATTGCTTTTATATAGCGCATATCCATTTATGCAATGCTCTATGCGCTTAACATGAAGCATATTATGGATTTACAAGTCAATTTTAAAGGCACGTAGTATTACATACGCGTAAAGGCACGTAGTATTACATACGCGTACACACACATACTCACGCACACACGCACCCACACACACATACATACCTACACTGCCTTGCCTACAGAGGAAACTAATTCCGTCACCATGTGATGAAAATTACTATTATAAATTAATACAGTGGAAACCATAAGAGACGGCCAACCGATTTTGAAGAAAA
>NW_004798731.1:39821-42112 GCF_000002075.1 Aplysia californica | reverse complement strand
ACCACGGATTCTCAAGCTAAGGAAATGACTCATCTTTGGTGGTCATTTTCTCACTAATTTTACATCTGAAAACAGGTGACCCCCGCCTCCTTCATTCGTAAATATATCGACTTGTATTCGAGATAAATTGATATTTTTTTTCATCCAAATAAAGGCAATTGAACAAGCTTTAAGATGATACCAATAGCTCCGCATGCCCAAAATTGACGAGAGCCTGATTCCACCACGATGCCTCACATATGTTCCGCGCAATTTACCGATCTGCACTGCGCTATTTTACGATCCTATAATTACGCAGCCATCTTAAGATTGTGGGAGGAAGAAAGAGGGGACTGTGCTTGAGACATGGAAGGACATCAGCGTAACTCATCTAACAGACCACTCTCTCTGCTGCAAGCAATGTGGATTCGAATCTCCCCTTCTTGCTACCCCCCTCCCCTCGAAAAAAGAACGGTCCTAAATCTGAAAGGAAGGGGGGGAGGTGGGGTAGGGTGGGAGGTTGGATAGATATTCTGTTAAAAGGAGAGGCAACTCTTTCTATCTGTAATGAAGATTCGGTCTCGATCAATGTATGACGTCACTCGCACCCTGTGCACCATAATTATGCACACTAAATTAAAAGAAGGAAAGCTCTATGGTAGTCTTTTCAGATTTGAAGCGGACTGCACAGTTTGTGCTCTACATCGGACTGACTGTCTAGTGCTGTCATCGAGAACCAGGAAGAAGAAGAAGAAGAAGAAGAAGAAGAGAGGACCCCGTGCACGTTAGGAAAAAAATCCACCCGTTGCACGGCTGCGAAATATGACGTCACTTTGCGTCGAAGAGAGACGAACGAAGGGGGAAAATTTTGCCTCATTTTCGAAATCGCAGTTATGCGGCGAGTGGAAATTTCCCCAAGTGTAGGCCAAGCCTCAGAAATATATTATAAGTCTGTGAGTGAGTTGCTGTCCTGTTGACAGCTAGTCTTGTGGTCTGCTTAGACTTATCAATGTTGAAAGGGGCGTCAAACCTGCACCTTCTTACTGCTCTGGAACCCATACTATACTTGTCTGTCGTCCACGATCTTCCATTGTTTATTGAGGTTTTTTGGGGTTTTTTTTCTGAACATCTCATTTGTCAGAATGACTGTTCTTGAAGCGTTCAACTCCGTAATATCGGAAGATAAACATTTATTCGAAAAGTACAGCTTATCAACTGATTTTTTAAAATAAAACATTTTGTTGTTGTTGTTGTTTACTTCGTCTATTTGTACCATCAGTAACGGTCAATATGCCTACTGGCTCTCATATGACCTTATGCAGTTCGTGGATGGTTGACGGGTGCTCTGGTGTAGTTTGCTTCTTCTTTCCTATTGTTTTTTTCTCCACTTCTTCTTTTTAAAAATCTTTGTTACTCTCTTGCAACACCTCTTATCTTCTGGCGCTCATATGACCTTATGCAGTTGCGAGCAAGGTAAAACCTCTACAAAAACTAAACTACAAATGTGGTCAACCTATCAAAGTTCGAGGTTCGAATTCTGGGGAGGCCCACTTTCTTCCACGTCCTCTAAGGTCAGGTATTTTCTGTCACCCAAGCTCAACATGCTGACGATGGAGGAAAGAGGTCCGTTTTGGGAACGGCCAGCGTTTTGTCTTGTACTTGTAAGGCCTTTAACACCCCCCCTCCCCATCTCCCCTCTCTCTCATGACAACAGCAGCAAACAAACTCTTTATCTTTTGCCTTCCGCCTCAACACCTGGCTTCTTCCCCCCCTTCTTCCTCTTTTCTTTCTCTCTCGTTTTTCTCTTTTTTTTTCTTTTGGCTAAGAACGAGGTCGGGGAGTGGCCACTAGAGCCAGACAAAGATCGAGAGGGGGGAAGAAATCCGGTTAACCGGTTAAGACATTTTTAAAAAAAAAGTATCAAGAGATAGGGAGGCTGCTGTGGCAGAGGGGTTAGTGCGCTCGTCTCTGAAGCGTGTTCGAGCCACGGTTCGGACACGGATTTTTTTCGCCCCCTCCTGCCCACCCAGCAGTAATGGGTACCTGACTTTGAGTTTTGGGAAGTAAAGGTGGCGTGTAAAGGAACTGGCCTCCCTACCACAATATGTCGAAGGCCCAGGAAGTTGTCTCAGTAACAAGGCAATCCCCAATGTCCGGATCGTATGCGGGAACAACTTTACTTTTTATGAAGAGTAGTGGTACAGGGAATCATCAGGTCTTATATTAATATGTGCTAGGGCAAGTTCTTAGAGCATCTTAATTATTTATTTTGTGTGTGTGTGTGTGTGTATGTGTGTGTGTGTGTGTGTGTG
>NW_004798731.1:27106-29734 GCF_000002075.1 Aplysia californica | reverse complement strand
AACAGCCACTACTACTACTACTACTACTACTACTACTACTATTACTACTACTACTACTACTACTACTACTACTACTACTACTACTACTACAATTATTATTATTACTACTATTACTACTACTACTACTACTACTACTACTACTACTACTACTACTACTACTACTACTAGATGTGTGCTACTACTACTACGACGACTACTACTACTACTACTTAGTAGTAGTAGTATCTGCTGCTGTTCCGTGATTTGAAACATGGAGCTGTACTGTGTGGCGTTGTAGGCCTATATAGTGCTTCTGCTCTCGAACTCACGACCCTGAGGTCGTGCACGTGTTCAAATCCTGTCCAGGATCCGACGTTGTGTCCTTGAGAAGGCACTTTACTTTACGTAATTTTCCTCACTTCAGCCAGGTGAGAATGGGTACCCTGAGAGAAGTGCTTCCGGGGTAGATGTGAATGTCTCCCCGAGTATTCTAGGGTCAGCTGATGTAGATCTAATATTGTGCAAAACGGATAGATTGTTCTGTCGAGCTGGGCTATGCGCTATTTTTCCGTTTTAGTAGAGGTTTTTCGGCGCTCGCAACTGCATAAGGTCATATGAGCGCCAAGGGGTGGATGTCAATGGAGAAGTCCTTACAGGGAATCAGACTTACCCTGCTCACCTCTCTAGCTTCAACAGCACAAAATCTTCTTCGACTATCAAGGCACCCCGGAAATAGAGGGTCACAAGAGTGTGACAAACGTACAGAAGAAGTAGAGGGAAATGACGATAGTAAGGATTAGGAAAGAAATAGCAGCAGTTCCCTGTTGTAGTTCAGGCACATGTATGAGCCTGACATTGTAGGATCAGCCCATTTACAATTCTACTGTGCATTAGAACGAGAAATGCCCCCCCCCCCTTTGGGAATGGCCTAAAGACACATAAGTCAGTGGGACCGCCCCAGGGGGTCTATGTGCTATGGAAACAAAAATGGTTTATAGCACCAAGGTCATTCAAGAGGCGGGACTTCTGAGTTTAACGTCCATCTCCGAAAGGACCGAGAGAAATAGGAAATTCGTGTAAAGTGCTTTTTCCATGGACACAACGTCGGACCGAGCTGAGCCTCGAACCCCCGAACACGCAATCTCATGATCACGCGTCTCATGGTAGCCTAACTACTATCCTAGGTCTCCGACGCCAATTGCGCTATACAAAATAATGCTATTTATTACAATCATTATTATTACTATAGCACTATACAAAATAATGTGCTATCTATTACTATCATTATTATTACCAACCTCTTAACCCTATCCGTATGTCGTGTTTTACTATCGTATCTATACGATGTGAGGAACTCTGTGCCACCACTTTCAAAGAGGAAATTTACTCTTTGATTCGATCCGTACGCTTTTAGTAGTTTAGTTTAGTATGGGGTTTCACGGCACTCGCAGCTGCATAAGGTCATGTGAGGGCCCGTACGCTTTGTATAGCAGTCTGTCGAAATGATTTTTTGAGAAATACTGAAAGTTTCAAAGAGATTCTCGTACTAGAAGTACATTGTAATCTAAAATGTGAAGAATACAACCCCTGGAGAACAAAATGACCCCAGGGCGTACGGATAGGGTTAAACTCCAAGACCTGACGATTCCTTGTCTTTTGTTTACCGTTCGTCACCATCCCTGTGTAGAGTCTGGAGAAGGGGAAACTGCCAGTGTTGAAACTTTACCCCATGTCTTAATGGGAGAACATCAGAGCCGCACACTTTAGAGGGGGAAAAAAGCTGTTAAAGCCGCGTACTATCACAGTCGTGCACTTTTCTACGATATGGATACTATTAGATTGCCAATGACAAAAAAACAGTACCATACAAGTACCCTCAGTGTTTTACAGTTGTAACTGACCAGATATCAATTAGACGTTGTTGGTAGTACCTTTCTGTTTGGTCTGGGTTTTTAGTTTCAGCTTACAAATAATTATGGTCAAGAAGGCGCTTACCGTCTGCAGAAAGACGAATACATGTGCATTTGGATGGGGGCTGTATGGAATAATTTTGTCAAGGAAACTGTAACAGTTGGGTGGAATCGCCAATCCAATTGTATCGATATATGTTTAAAAAGTGCGCGGTTTTAATAGTTTTTTTTTCTCGAAAGTGCGTGGCTTTAATAGTTTTTTTCTCGAAAGTACGCGGCTCTGAAAGCTTCCCGTTTTACTTTGAGCGTTCTGTAAGTATTTCTTCAGTTAACGAAAGCCCATTATTATAATAAGAGATAAGATAAGATAATATTCAACTGTCCCAAAGGGAAAGATAATTTATCATTATCATTTTATTGTCCCAGAGGGAAAGACAATCCATCGAAGAAAATTTGGCTGGCCCCGACTCAATTCGACTGGATTCGATTGGCAGCGTGCACTGGATATTATCGGCTGATTTACAGCTGATCCCTTGAACTATCTCCTTCTTTATTTAAATTGAAGATCATACATAGATACGGAATAAGAATTTATCTTATTATTGCAAGAATGGTAATAGAATTAATTGTGTTTTTACATGTATGAATGGTTATGTTTGTGAGAGCGGATGTTCTACTGTGGATCTGTTTCCCCCACCCAAACACACATACTCACCCACATCTCTCTCTCTCTCTCTCT
>NW_004798731.1:22608-23800 GCF_000002075.1 Aplysia californica | reverse complement strand
TATTTATTTATTTAAGTTTTAGTCAGTTCCACGACACTTGCAGCATAAATAAGTCATACGTGCAGAAGATTAGAGGTGTTTCTAGAGAGAAACATACAAAGAAAAGAAGAAAGGCGGATAATATGTAAGGACAATAGATGTTTGATAGAAAAGAAGGAGTAAACCACACAAGAAAAACCGCATAGCACCCGTCAATCGACTTTATTTGATTCAGTCGGGTCAGTTCAGAGCTAACATAAGGCCGTTTCGACTCGCGACTTTGAAAAACAAACAGCATTTAAGTTCGAAGGTCAGAATGGAACCTTATTGAATTCGGTTGAATTGTGCGAAAAATGATAGTTTTTGCCCTCTACGTGAAAAAAAATATATCTGGGTGGGTCCTTCTCAAACCGATGATGAATCCAAAATTAAATTGGTTGTGCGCACTGTGTAAAGCCATGGCCTAAACATCTTAGCTTGGGAGTCTAGTCGTGGCTGAGTGAGTTGTGGTGAGTTCAGACTAAAAGAAAAATGTCATACAAGTGACCATCATCAATAACTTATTCATAGAGGCACCAGCCATCCATATCCGGGTGCTGTTTTAGCCTGTCAAGCTAGTGTCGGTGACATGGGGGTTGAAATGGGTGGTCACTGGGGTGTGTCCTTGAGAGAGACACCATAACTTATCTTTAAAAATAAATCAAGGCGCTGTGCAATGGCGACCAGAAATGGCACGTTTGTGAAATTGTTCTGCATTTTAATTCTATCGTGAATTTGGTATTCTTTCTATGTATATTTTGTGTGTTTAATTATGCATTTAGGTAGAGTGTATATTGTTACTTTTAAGCACAAGGGGGCTATCCCGAAAAAAATGCTGTTTTGAGAAAATCGAAGTTGAAGTTTTTGCGCCTTGTTCTATTTTTTTAAAAGAGAAGGAGAGTTTTCTCTATAACCAAACAAATATACACACCAATGAAACCAATCTTCCCCTACAGGTAGGGCAATGCTCATTTTTGGTGTGGGTCAAGATTTCTGGAAACCAACGAAATCTGGGTTAGTCCAATTGTCCATATTTGCTTCTGTAATCAAAATTTCTGAGGAGACATAATTATTTTTTCTTTTTTCTTTTCTTTCTTTCTTTCTTTCTTTCTTTCTTTCTTTCTTTCTTTCTTTCTTTCTTTCTTTCTTTCTTTCTTTCTTTCTTTCATTCTTT
>NW_004798731.1:20009-21774 GCF_000002075.1 Aplysia californica | reverse complement strand
CACACACACACACACACACACACACACACACACCCTCAAAAACACATTCACTATCTCTCTCTCTCCCTCTTTTTCTCTCTCACTCTCTGCTACACTCATAAAACAAGATAACGTACATACACTACCTCTATCGACCACTATGTATAAGTACACACACAGACAGACACACACACACGAACACACTCGCACACACACACACAATAACACAATTACACACAAAGTAGACAGGGGCAAACATTTTTTTTTTTAAATGCATGAAAAACGGGCGTGTTTATGTTCTTTCTAAAGAAGCATTCTTATTCGCCCGTGCCGGAACGCGTTGTATGTACACAACTGTATAATGAACATAACACAAAGCAATCTACCGTTTATTTTCCCAGTGAACTGCTGCGATCTCTGTACCACCCTGTAGCACTCCGTATTGTGAAAGGGTTACACCTTGCAGACGAACACGCACCAGTGACCAACCATCTACTATATTATAGTCGTCTCGTCTCGCCAATGTTGCTTGAATTGCTTGTTCAGCTGGTTTTCCTAACGAACCACTTGAGAAGTACTAAGACCCCCATCGACAAGAGATGAAAAGAAATTAAAATGTCAAGACTTGAATGCGACCTGTCCCCCCTCCCCCCTTAATGATGGTTCCGACCCCTGGGCGCTGTCCGTTTGTTAAATGTCCCTTCCGCCAGTGATACTCGGAGGCTCGAGCCTTGGCTCTTTCAGATCGTTACTAGATCAATAGCTCTGAATCTGCCCCCAAGCCCGGGCAATGGCCTCTAATTGAGTATCGAGTACAGTCAATGGACATGAGACGGGGGGGGGGGGGTGCGTTTACCGTCGGCCATCTTAATTCGAATGACACGCGAAACCAATAAATGGTTGAATTAGTTCCCAACTGGACAGCAGGTGCCACCAAGGGTTCTTCTTCTTGGATAATTAGATTGTAGGAGGTTGGAGGGCACCACTGGTTAGTTCTACTTCTGTAGATGTTCCCTCTGTGGTTCCCGTCTTCTTGCATGTGTTACTTTTTTTCAAGCACTAAATGATCCGTATTGTGTCCATGGACCTCTGTTTACTCAAACAAACAAACATACACAGACTTGATGCAACATTCGCACTAACAAAAATACTACCGTACACATATTCACTTTTTTGAAATATTAAATTCTGTGGGTGGTTGGCGGGTGCTCTGATGTGGTTTGCTCCTTCTGTCCTATCAAACATCTATCGTCCTGATCTCTCCTTATTTTTTTTAGCTTGTTACTCTCTAGTAAAGTCTCTAATCTCGGCACTTACATGAACTTAACGTGTTGCAAGTGCCGTAAAACTCTTACTAAAGAAATTACTGAATTCTGCCGTATACAGCAGTTCTCTGGTGAGATATCCATCCATGACTCATTTATGTCGTCAAATTACATATTGTATCGTCATTTCCCTAGAGAATGTACGGCTTCCTTGATAAGCTCCCTGGTTTCACACGACAAACGTGGCGCGTTAACGAATTGCGTCAGTAATGGGATAAGATTATGATAAGCGTGCCACAATGTCGCGCTAAACAAACAGAACTGCCAGCAATAATACCACGAATCATACGACCTTATCCGGCAAGCTAACTTTCACACTCTACGTGTTCAAATTGGTCGGTGAGAGTCATACTTCTCCCACCACCACTCCCCCCGACCCCCTCCCCTCACACCTTTCACCTTTTTTCAACCCATGCCTCCACTTTCTACTCTACCCACCAGTCGCACTTCCCCCTCCCCCC
>NW_004798731.1:17738-18993 GCF_000002075.1 Aplysia californica | reverse complement strand
TCTCTCTCTCTCTCTCTCTCTCTCTCTGTCTGTCTGTCAGTCCACCTTTACTCTCTCTTTCTCTCTTTCTCTCTCTCCAACCCTTTCTCTCTCTGTCTCTCTCTGTCTCTCTCTGTCTCTCTCTCTTTCTCTGTGTCTCTCTCTCTCTTGCTCTCTCTCTCTTCTTTCATCGAGAATAGAGTGTGGATAGGGGATGTTATTAAAATAAAATCAGCTAGAGCGGGTACTTAAAAGTCATAATATATGGAAATGAGCGTATGTGTGTGCGTTTGTGAGTGAGCTTACAAACGTGTGTGCAACCAATCTTAAGTTCGGGGGGGGAAGGCAGGGTGATGTTCTAGTTAATTCAATGTTAAGTTAATAGATTATACTTATCCACTTTTTAGTGTTAAGTTATACTGATCTTCTCTTACCAAGTTCCTCTCAGATTAAAAAAAACACAGCAAACAAACAAGCTAATAAATACATTTTCCAGGCAACCTTTGGGTTACCTGTAGGGAGTTTGTGAACACAAACTGTTCCTAGAGAGCTCTCAGTGTTCTACAAGTCCTACCGACCAACACCCGATACAACTGAGTACGGTCAAAATGGCGCTGTTTGTTCCACTGATACATCGGTGTATGGTCAAAATGGTGTCGTTTGTTCCACTGATACATCGGTGTACCGTCAAATGGCGTCGTTTGTTTCACTGATACATCGGTGTACCGTCAAATGGTGTCGTTTGTTCCACTGATACATCGGTGTACCGTCAAATGGTGTCGTTTGTTCCACTGATACATCGGTGTACGGTCAAATGGTGTCGTTTGTTTCACTGATACATCGGTGTACCGTCAAATGGCGTCGTTTGTTTCCACTGATACACTGTTCCCGCGGTTTTATGCAAAAATAAAATTCTGAAATTATGCAAATTGAGCCCAAAATATGAAATTGTGCGATTCTGTTAATTTAGCAAAGACTGATAAAAGCAAATAATCAGAAATTATGCAAAAAATGATCAAATTTTGATAAATTATGCGGGATGCACAAAACCACGGAGACAGGATACATCGGTGTACGGTCAAAATGGTGTCGTTTGTTTCACCGATATATCGATGTACGGAGAAAATGGCGTTGGTGACATCACCGATACATTGTTGTATGGTACAGAGAAAGTTAAGGAGAACTTACTTCATTGAATGCGAGGACCAAAAAAAAGGGGGAGAAGAGTGTCATCACAATTATCTTTCCTCGTCATTAGTTTCTTTGATAATAATAA
>NW_004798731.1:16369-17335 GCF_000002075.1 Aplysia californica | reverse complement strand
TCTCTCTCTCTCTCTCTCTCTCTCTTAATCATATACTTATTGAATGATAGTTAACCACATCACGAAAGTTGTCTTGCGTATGATCTATTTATAGAAGCATGGAAAGTCCAGTCCAAGAAAATTCATTTTCCGTGAATTCCCGATCGTAAACACGCGCAGGTCGATGTTAGTCCACACGAAAGAGATTAGTCCAAAGACGTTATAATAGTTCTATTTATAACCTCTTTCGGTTAGTCCCTGCTTCTTAGTATTGTCATACTCACTATTATTTATATGATATGCGTACGTGACTGTCGGTACATTTCGTAATGCTACCAAGACGTTGTCACGTTGTCACCGATAGTTGACCTCAGTATCTATTCGGAGACGTCTCTGACGGAGATAGACCAATCAAAATGCTTTGTGCCTCTAGACCAGGTAAAAAAAAAGCCTGCGGGGTTACAGAGGGACTGTTTTAACCCGTAATTTGATATTTTGCAGTTAGGTTTGAAATTTTGCAGTTATGTCTGAAATTGTCTAGAAAATAATTGATTTGCGACAGTTTTAGGGGCTATACTATATGTGTGATTTGCAGCAAACAATACGCAGTTTGACTCCCCAAAGCAGGGCATCTGTGTGCGAGAGTACGTCTCCGAATAGTTCCTGGGTGCTCGACGGAGACGTTTCCGAATATCTTCTGCCATAGTTGACAGACAGCCTACGACCAGGAAGTGGAGCCTACAGGATGCACTGCTCTGTTATCTTTACCGCTTTTCTTAGAATCCTGTCGTGTTGCATTATGTAGTAGAGGCAACTAAACTATGCGCCAGGAAAATAGTACCACCGATATTGATTTTATAATGTCGTTAACCCCCTTTCCCCAGGAAATCTGTTTATGGCGATAGCTACCCTTAACGATGTTATCATCGTCATTATCATCATCATCATCATCATCATCATCATCATCATCATCATCATCATCATCAT
>NW_004798731.1:14062-15289 GCF_000002075.1 Aplysia californica | reverse complement strand
TACAAGTTCGCTCCAGGCAGGATCGCATCGAACTGTGAACTCTTCCCTGACCATTGAAGTTGAAGTTAAGTACCTTTTTAAAAGTACTTTAACAGCTCTGGTAAAATACATGGAACGAAAAAAAAGAACCGCACTCAACAACGAGGGCACAAATTCATTCTAGGAATAGATTGCCCTTTCCTGCGGATGGGTCACTTCTCTGAATAATATTATCACAATTTGCACACGAATTGTCCAGACAAATCCGGATTTCCTAGGAAATCAAACCACGTCACCAGATCGATGTCATTAACATTTCCTCCAATTTTGATTGGTGTCTGCATGTTATACAGAACCGGCAAGGATGCACAAGGTGTCTCATAGTTGATTTGAAGAAGACTATTATTATGATTTTAAAAAACAACTAACAATGTTTGAATGGCTCCAGTGGCTAAGTAAGTAGTGAGTTTGGACTCAAGTAATGTCAAACAAGTGTCGGTAACACGGAGATCAGATAATAATAATAATAACAATATCTAAATGCTACGCATAAAGTGCCTAAGTTTGTTCTTCAGATGAAAAGAGTCCAGTGGGGTGTGTCCTTGAACAAGACACGACAACCCTAGCTCAAAATACAGGGCGCTGCACAGTGGCGACCAACAGTGAAATGATGGTAAACTGTTCTGTATTTGTTTGATAATGTGTATTTATGAATGTATTTATGTAATTACGTATTTATGTGTTGATGTATGTTTATTTATGTTTGTCATTGTAAACCGAAGTGCCCTTTTGGGACAAATAAAAGTGTATCTTTTGTTTTTTACGCCCCAATTAACACAATTTAGATTAATTAGGAGGCTTCCAACACAACCAGTGCGGACCAACCCAGACTGAGAGGGATACAACTATAACATCAAAGCAGAAAAACAGAGATACAGGAGGGGGCTCTCGCGTGGCCTAGAGGTTAAGGTGTTGGCCTCTTATTCAAAGGTCCCGGGTTCGAATCCGGGTAGCGACCGAAAAATTTTCTTCTCTAAAATTGTCTCCTTTCACCTCCTTTCCAGCTCTCTAGCAATGTTCTGTTGTCTGCTTTCATCTCCACTTTCTGCCCCCACCCCCTCACCTCCTTTGACCCCTCCTCTGGGCTCCTGACTCTTTCTGCAGCCTTTCTACTGCTACTCATTGGCTCCTCCTTACTGCTGTCTTTCTGCCACACCCTAATCTTCTAGTAGGAAAGATCTACACCTA
>NW_004798731.1:10521-11608 GCF_000002075.1 Aplysia californica | reverse complement strand
GTTGTGTTGATGACTGACCTAAAAAAACAAAAAACCCAACAAAAAACAAACAAACCAAAACACACACAAAAGATAAAAAAAGAAAAAACAAAAAACATAATTTTTAAGTAAAAAATCTCAGCTAAAACTCCTAGTTTAAGTCGCTAGCCGAGCTATCTAATTTGTAATTCGTATCAAAGATAGAGACACATTAGATTTTTTTTTTTTTCTCCATCAAGTTTTTTATTGAGCCCAGCCTAACCTAACAAGTCGAGGGGGCGTAGACGGATCTAGACGGGGAAATCCGACTGGCCAATTAAGGCATAGAACTAGTTTCCAACGCAATTAATAACTGGCAATTAACTCAATGTGACGCAACGCGGTGAAATCAAGCGCTCGTCAAAATAATGAGATCAAAGAAACAGGACATTTCTCTGACGATTTGGCAATTTTTATTGAATTTTTTTTTTTTTAGCTCAACGCATTTTATGTTTAATTAAAACACATTCCTGTGTACATTTTTAAAAGAGAAACGTTGACTAAAGGCGTAAAGAAGTAAATTGGCAGTTTCCAAGGAGTCTCAAGCTATGAAAGTCACCACATATTAGCCATTTCATTGAAAATGTCACCTCTGATACCAGATGACACCCTCCTCCTTCAATCGCAAATGTCTTGACTTCTGTTCGCGATGGATATTTTTTTCACCCTAAGCAAGACAAACGAACGAGATTTAAGTGGATTTTTAAAAAATTAATGACGAGCGCCTGATTCCTTCACGTCGCGACACAAATGATTTCCGCTGCGGTGATTAAAAAAAGTAGATCTACTTGTACAATGAACCCTTGTTTGTTTCAATCGGAATAGTATAGTATGTTCGTCACCCCCTCCATCATCATCATGATCGTATAATAATGAAATCAAATAGATAGGAGAGATAAAGCATCGTTCCCCTTTATTTTGCGCTTTTTCGCCGAGTTCCTGAAAGGTAAAGAACAACATTATTTAGAAGCAAATTATTTTATGAAAAAACAACAACTGAGCAAGCCCCAACATTTCCCCATCATTCTGATGATTCATCTTGAGTTATGTCCCACCAGAAAAATATACA
>NW_004798731.1:6855-8575 GCF_000002075.1 Aplysia californica | reverse complement strand
ATGATGATGATGATGATGATGATGATGATGATGATGATGATGATGATGATGATAATGATGGTGATGATGATGATGATGATGGCGGTGGTCGTGGTGGTGGTACTGATGAGGAAAATGATGGGAAGGAGGAGGATCCTATGAGAGGGAAAGTAGGAGGAGCGAGATGAGGTTGGAAATGATAAAAACAATTTCTTCTCCTTTCTCTCTTCCATCTTCCACCCCTTCTCCTGAATCCTCTCTTCCTCCCCATCCTTCCCTTCTTCATCTGCGCTTTTTTTTCGAACAGGAAAAAGAATACAGTCGGATCTGCTCTAACAGCCACTTGTCTTGACAATAACCTGTACAAACGGCCACTTCTTATTTCCTTCCTTTATAGTTTTTTAGACATCACTATGACACTGTATCGCATACTAAGATCACACCACAAAAAATAAATTAAAAATGAAATCGGACCATATGCTGACCTTCTCACTCTGGTCAGGAAATGCAAACTGCAATGGTATGAACACATCACCCGTTCATCCCGCCTCGCCAAGATGTCCCTGCAAGGCAACGTCCAGGGAAAAAAGGAGCAGGGGCAGACCGAAGAAGAGTTAGGAGGACAACATCAAGGAATGGACAGGCCTGGAACTCAAAGACACGCTCAGGAAAGCTGAAGACCGGAAGGAGTGAAGGTAGCTGGTGGCCAAATCTTCAAAAGCGCCACGACGGACATCAAATGTACCGCATAGGTGAAGGGGAAGATGACACAGTGCAAGACATCTGCGTCTGTCTGTCTTAAACAAGCACTTTACTCTTCGACAATAATATGGCTGGGCGTCTTAGTCAATGTCGACTGTAATTGCTATAGTTTAACAGCTGACAGCAATATAAACTTCTTACTTACTTCACTATTCTCAGTAGATAAACTGTAATACTTTATTTCAAAAATATGAAACTGTAATACTTTATTTCAAAAAAGGAAATTAATAGAAACAAATAAAAGATTAAATGATAGCACTATATACTTCCCGGAAAGCCAAGAATGTTTCTGATTGTTCTTGGGTCTGCTAGGGATAATACTGGTTGTAAAGCGCATAGAGTATGCTGTAGAGAGTGGGTGTACGCTATATAAATGCAATTATTGAAAAGAAAACTGAAATGATTAACAAATACCAGCCCCCTACTCCCCCCTCCCCGAAAACATCCAATAAACCCCCTTCCCTCCAAACAAACAAAAAACAACAACAACAAACAACCTCACAGACAAAGCACAAAGTCAGAAAATACATTAAGTATAATTAATTTAAAACAGGCAGACACTCTCTTAGTCTTAACCATGGTCTTAACGCTCTGAGCAGTGCAGAAATCAGACTTGCTCGTGTCGCACCGCACGTAGGTACCAGCCAACAAGAGTCGACAAGAGATAGGTCCTGCTTCAACACGGAAAAACGAAACCAGAGGGTGATCCATGCATCAGACTACATAACACGCACTGCACACTGTCTTCGCAGTCTTCCGAAATCCCCTAAA
The DNA here is from genome assembly GCF_000002075.1 of Aplysia californica. NCBI lineage: Eukaryota > Metazoa > Mollusca > Gastropoda > Aplysiida > Aplysiidae > Aplysia > Aplysia californica. The sequence goes on along the minus strand of NW_004798731.1, from coordinate 7,063 downwards.
TCCCCTCCCGACCCGTATACGCTAATAATCAGTGCGGATGGAGTTTGACATTGCTCTTGGAACGTGTGCTACAATGTTGTTATGCACAACTATATTATTATATATTGTGTTAATTTGGTTAGGATTAAGGTGTCAGGGTTAGGGTTAGGGGTAGGGGCAGGGGTAGGGTTAGGGTTAGGGGTAGGGTTAGGGATAGGATTATGGTTAA
>NW_004798731.1:2657-3710 GCF_000002075.1 Aplysia californica | reverse complement strand
ACAGACAGAGATTGTATCATTAATTTGTCATCATTATAGAGAGAATCTCTGTCTGTTTGAAGGGATACCTCAGATTCCTCTCGGCCCTAATTAACCGTGACAGTTAGGGTCGAAGCACCCGCTGTCTTGTTTCTTTTTTTTTTTAGGTAAGTGTTTTACGGTGCTCGCAACTGCATAAGGTCATATGAGCAACTCAGGACACATCAAACATTGTCAGTTTGGTAGAAATTTTGAATTTTGCCGGGGTGGTGGCCGAAACCTACTCTTAAAGATTTTAGGATCACCAAGGGATCTTTAACGCGCGCAACTTACACACGGGACCTCCGAGATTTTTTGCCCTTATCCGAAAAGACCAGCCCGCTTTCTAAATGATCTACATTGCATCGATTTTTTTAGGGGAAAGGCGGGGGTTGGGGTGGGGTGGATGGGGGACGGGGTGAGTTGGTTAAACACTTACCATCACTTAGAATCTTTCAGTAGTAGATATAAAACAGGACGTAATAAATTATAATAACCTGGAACAAAAAGTACATCTGAAGGTGAAAATATTGTTAGATTCCAATCGGGACTAAAAGTAAAATCGAAATGAACTTTCCAGTTCAAAAATAAAATTTAAATTACAATTGTCATAATCGTAAACATTTCACTAAACAAAGAGGAAGAGTCAAATGAATAGGTTGTCACTATGGTTCAGATACTGCAAGAACTCTACTATCTACATTTCAGGAATTCCAGAAATATTTTTTCTGATATAATGTTATTACATGAACGACGTGTTTGCACCAAAGGCAAATCTAGTTCCTATACAGGTAGTATAAAGCTTGCCTTATCTTCGAGTTTTATCTTGGAAAAGTAACTACTCAAGCAGTGCCAATTATATGTACTGCCGTGGCGTCATGGGTAGTTGTACCTGTTACCTAATCAACTTTCGGGTGGGCAACTTGCTGCTCCCAAGGACATTGTCATTATTCTGTTTCTTCTGTTGAAGCAAGGTCATATTTCATACATTCGACACACACACACACACACACACACACACACACACACACACAC
>NW_004798731.1:0-1572 GCF_000002075.1 Aplysia californica | reverse complement strand
AGAGAGAGAGAGAGAGAAAGAGAGAGAGAGAGAGTACTATAATGGATATGGTATACACACACAATTGGTTATTATAGTATAAGATATACACGTTCATTGGACTTTATGCAGTTGAGAGCACCGTAAAACTATTTTAAAGAAAAGTAGTATAAGGTAGGGAGGTAAGATTCTCACAAAAACACCCAAAAAGGACAAATCAAGACAAGGCGCTGCCGCTGACAATGCTGGGGAAAGCTTGGAGTATCATGACTTTGGGTGACCATTCTACCATCAATCTTCTGGAGAAAAGTTTCCAAACCCACCTGTTCAGCTCTCATGCATAGCATGCTACAAATTCCTTCGTTGTATGGTTGTTGCGTTATACTTTTGGCCATCATGAGTTTTTACTGATAAAAACTGATGCATGCATGTACTTTCAGACATCGCAAGGTTGTTGTTTGGTTTTTTTTACTGATAAAAAATTGGTATAGCCGAAATTGTCTGAGACAACGACCCAATGTTGAGGAGAACACGACCATTTTGTACAGGTAGCTGTGAGTCTTATACAGAGTCATTATATATAAAATATTACACATATTATCAGCATAATCTGCATTCAAGCCTTCAGAAGGAAACCGACGAATAGTGTTCATATTTTAAAAATAAATAAATTTTAAAGTGACTTTCTTTTTAAATGAAGTTCATAGGATATTGTGTCTTTATAATTTCTTGAACTGAGACGTCAACTTACACACAAGCTATGCTATGCTGTACGATTTGGCAGAACATTCTTCGTTTTTTAAAAACATTTTGCATGTGGGTGGTTGGCGGGTGCTCTGGTGTGGTTTGCTCCTTCTTTCCAATCAAACATCTATCGTCCTTATTATCTCCCCTCCATCTATTTTGTGTTTGTGACTCTCTTCTAACACCTCTAATCTTCGGCACTTATTATAAGACCTTAGTGTGTTGCAAGTGCTGTAAAACTCTTACTAAAACAAAACATTTTGCTTGCGTCATCCCAGTGTTGAAGTCTGGGAGAAGGTTGGGAGTGGAGAAGTGGAGGGAGACGGTGTCAGTGTTGAGCAAACGACATGTCGTCTCGTCTGGTCTGGTCGACAGAGATCTTCCGCCTCGCACTAAGGCTGGGCAATGAGTCGCTTTAGCAAAATCCGGGTAATAATAATATTATGTTAGTGCATCTCTTCGGCAATTAATATGATATAAAGCTCTTCGGAAAAAGGGCTAGAACCACTTTAAAAAAACGGGTTGGAAGTTAGAACCACTTCAACCAATAGTTGCCCCCACTTCGGCAAACAGGAGGTCACGAAAGAGAGTAAGGAGTCTGAATTCGGATGTTTCATTGAGAATTATCCGGTTATTCTTTATAGATTATCCGGATTTTGCCCACCTCTACCTCGCACGACGACCTGTGGATGAGACAAGCGGAAAAAATAGTCAGGGCGTCTCACTGCTTGGCAACTGGCAATTGTAAGGCTTGTTTAATAGGGAGAGGTTTTTTGGGGATTGGAAAATGTGTGTGTGTGTGTGTGTGTGTGTGTGTGTGTGTGTGTGTGTGTGTGTGTGTGTGTGTGT
>NW_004798730.1:83082-84202 GCF_000002075.1 Aplysia californica | reverse complement strand
TCTATCTGCCTGTCTGTCCATCTATCTGTCACTGTTTGCATCTGGTGTAGCTCATCTCAGGTTTCATTGTGTGGTTTTTTAATGTTGACCTAAACCCTTCCCTCACCACCCCTGGCAACGACCTCCCCCACACATTTTTCCTCCCACTGCCACCCCACCTCATCACTAGTAGTAAAAAACAACTACAAAGCGTAACAATACGTATTGTTTCTTTCAAGAGAGAGTTGATGGACGCGTCGGTTGGTTCTTCTCCGTCATTGTTGACGTTAACTTGTTCTGCTTACCCGACTTTATTATGTTGTCCGAGCAGTATAACTCGATAGTAAAAATGTCGGCGATGACACGACGTATGTCTAGAATCAAACAAAAGTTACGGGTAGTGTGGACTACTTTCTACTGAGCCTGGTTCACGTTGATGTGTGCTAACTGCCGCGCAATTGTTTCCTTGGGCTCTGGCGTCTGTTTCGATTTCATCATTGCGGTACGCTATAACTCAGCTTAACACCACCCCCACCTCCACCTCAAACCCCAGTAATAAAAAGTATCCCAACTCGTTTATAGGATAATCTTATTTGACAGAATCCAATATGAGAAAGTAGATATAATCCGCATTGTTTGCTGGGACGTCATAAGTTTTTCCTTTATTCGGATGTAAAAGAAACTCAAATATTATAGACCTCATTTAGCGCTGGAATCAATCCTTGTATTTACGATGAAATGGGATCCAGGGCAACCGAAAAGCCCAAAAGTGTGAGTTATAACAAGTTTCTGGGTTGAAAACTTGAGATGTTGATTAAAGTGAAGACCTAACCAATTGTGTGTTTTTTTTTCTGAAGCACCGTCGAATAACAATAGAATGACAAAGTCCATCTATTTCGACAGTTTTTGCCCGTTTGAAAACTGCTGTTTAGAACTTTGCTTGGCGTATGTACAGACCTATGTAGCTGTTGGTGTCGGCGGTCTCGAGTATTCTGGTTTCTTTCTTATCAAAAAGTACATGTATCATCCTTACCCTCTTTCTCTTTTTTTGTGTTTGTTGGTCTCTTGTAGCACCTTTAATCTTCGACACTCACACACTCACACACTCCTGCACACACACTACACACACACACACACACAC
>NW_004798730.1:79727-82499 GCF_000002075.1 Aplysia californica | reverse complement strand
TTAATTTTTTTTGGGGGGGGTGGGGATGAGAGTGTTAAGGATCAATGCGCGTTTGAACAGGTTTGAAAAACAAGGGCTGTAGCGTTTGAGGTATACGTGCCTGTTCTTTTCAATCTATCTTTTTTCAACTTTTATTTCTGATTCAAAATCTATTCCTTCATTAAACCAGTTGAGAGTCTTTTATTACAGCAAGAATGGGGAGAAAAACCTTCCTTCCCTGAGCCTCAATAGAGGGATACATCACATCTATTGTGGAAAAACATGTATTATCCCTGATTCCGATAAAATGTCACGGTAATCTTTTACAGTTCATTCAGCGAAAGCTTTCGGGTACAGTTATTGGTGTGACGAAAAAAATGAGAGTGCGAATGAAGGGCAAGCAAACCAGTTTCTGACGTGCGACACGTTGCGTGTAAACCATTTTTTCTTGGACCAAACGTCCTCTAAATATTCGCCACGTATCCGTTATTTAACGTTCAATACAACAGGGCTGAAGTAAAATCGTGTTATTGTCATTGTATCGGATGCTGTTATTGTCTACGCCGAGGTCAATACTCAAACATGAACCAATGACGCTCAAGAAAATACAGCCGGCTGATAACAAAACATAATACAAATGTTGCTGCTCATTCAAAGCTCAAGTCAGTACTCCTAAGTATCATACATGTGAGAGGTGTCGAACTCTCTCTTTCACTGTGAAGAACGTATAAAAACCCGAAAGTGTGGATTATAGGAACAACAGAACGATCAAAACGATATAGAGAACAACTTTTGATATATATATCGAAGGTCCATTTCATTTCTGGTCGGCTCCCCTGTAATGAAGGTAAGCGGTCACTATTCATGTGTTTCGGTGTTTTTAACTATACTATTTTTTTAGATGGAGACAAAATTAACAAGCGAACAGAAGCAAACAGACAGACAAACAAACAGACAAACAAACAAACAAGCAAAAATATCAGATTCACAGAGTATTTGTTGACTTTAGGTGTTTGACTAAAATATTATATTCTTTTTCAAACAGAACGTCACACTGCAGACAGGGAAAGAATTTCTCATGTAATCAGGCAAGGTGGTCTTTCAAATCAGTTTTAGAAAATAATTATAAGTCAGACCTTCTTGGATTCAGTCCTTGAACATCCACAAGGCACAGTGGCCAACTCTTTTTTTTATTGTTCATAGCAGTTTAAAAAAAAATATGATTCATATTCACCGAATACCCCCGATTCCAAAAATGTTACACACAAAAGAACTCAATTTAGATCGTTTTGAAGGCTGGCTACTTTGACCCTGCCTGTCAGGAACGAGCTGAGCACTATGAGTGAGATACTTGATTGCATTAGAGAGACGGAAACACTCTGTAAACTATTGTCTTCCCCACCAGGACAACGTGCGAGCCAAAGACCGAGCTTGACAATTACAGCGGTCAATGATCGTCCTTTCATTCCGGGCTCATCATGGTCGGTTGAAGCTGTAGGTTCCCAGTATTTAGTGCAACACCATCTGAAATAACGTTGTTTGTTTGGGTTGTTTTTTTTAAAGAATAAGTTTACACCTACGTCAACTCAATTTAGATCATTTATGTGTCAGGTTGCGACCCTACCTGTCAAATCCAACATTGGCTGAGGTAGATCACAACGTCCCAGCAGATAGATGGATGTACTCAAGAAACGTTTTCCCCTCTCAGGAGTCGAACTCACGTCTCCTGCGTGCGACGGCGAAGCGACTAATTGCTGCACCACAGATACCGTTGTTTATAGTGAATGACGTGAAAGCTAATTGGACATTGTTATGGTGGGGTTGTTGTTTTTTTCAATATGTCGAAGGTAAAAATAGAAATTATTACGTTATAAGATGGTATCTTTTCCGACTAGACAAAATATGGCTGGGTACAAACCGCACTTGCGTATTGAGAAGGATAAGGTGGGATAGGATTACAGGAAGAGATACTGTGCCTTGTTCCCAAGGGACACTCTGTTGACAGACATGGGCAAATAAGTGGCCCGCCATTCTATGTTTCAAACGTATGTGTGGGCTTACATATCAGTATCAGCAATACAACAATTTAAGGTAAGTTGAACAAATCAATAATGTATCTGAATCACGAATGAAACCTTAAACGATTCTTCCTTCTATAGTAGAAGGGAAAGGGAAGAAAAGGTGTGTGGGGTTACATTCTTTTCAAACCGGTTAGTACTTATGCAACTTCTACACTCGACTGTATCGATAAAGCAGCACATGGTGCATCGATCCAAGAAAAGAGAATGGTGCTTTGTACAAGTCAGAAAGGAAAAAAAAAAGACGATATTGTTCGTTCAGTAGTTTTCTATAGCTGTGTATCATTGATTTCTATCGTTAAAGAAAAGATTCAGTCTGGAAAAGCATTTTATTTAGAAAAAAAAATCTGCTGAAGTAAGGTAAAAACATATGCACTTGTTTAGGTGGGTTGTTTACAACAAATAAAGTTAGTTAAATGAACATCTGCACTGAACTGTAACAACAAACCATAACGACGCACAGTCTTCAATTTGCAACACTTACCATGTCATAACTTTATAACTTTATGTTGACTACAAATGTACCGTGTTATGCAAATCAGATGGCATCCTTTTGATAGAATTGGGCAGGTGGAAAAGACTTCTTGTCTTGAAACATCTTTATTGGAGAGACACTTCGATCAATCTTGTGTTTCAAGCCAATTAGAGTGCGTGAGCGTGTTTGTGTATGTGTTAAGATGCGTGTTGGCCTGCATGTATCTGTTCTCTCTTTCTC
>NW_004798730.1:78077-79560 GCF_000002075.1 Aplysia californica | reverse complement strand
GTCTCTCTCTCTCTCTCTCTCTCTCTCTCTCTCTAATTATCTTTCTCCTCTCTCTACCTCTATTTGACGTCTGTCGTTCAGTTGTCTGTGAAGTGCATTCTGAAGATCACTAATGTATTTATAAGTCTATCTCTCTGTCTTTAAACATCATTCATGAAAAAATACTTCGATTAAACATGTCCCAAATGTATTTCCTCCCCCCCCTCCCCCTCTCCGTGTGTTTCAAGCTGAGTTCTTATCTGCCAGCTTTTCGTTTCTTAGTATCAAACGGGCTCTTTTAAAGATTGTTTTATAATGCTGTAAGCGGATCGGAGCTTAACCATTCTTTCATTCATGACAAATGTCGATAAATTTTCTCCCGCGTTGCCATGGAAACGACAAGTATCGTTTTCACAACGGCGCCATATACTCCAGTGTCTAGAGCTGTAGTAACACCCAAGTGGGCCCATTATTCCTCGGGGATTTGTCCGTTTTGTGATTATTACATTTGACTGAATAGCCGTCTAGGAAGAGACACAGTCTTGTTAGCTTTTAGTTTGATTCGATTACTTTTTGATGTGTAGACGCCTATGTTTGTTTTAGTTTTGTTTTCGTGCGCATGGGGTCTCCGTCCTACCACTGCCAGTTAAGCTGATTATCTGAATAGCCGTTTATCTGTGTGTCTGCCTGCATTTGTTTGGTGTGTGCATGTGGACACGCGCGCGGAGCTGTGTGTGTGTGTGTGTGTGTGTGTGTGTGTGTGTGTGTGTGTGTGTGTGTGCGTGCGTGTATGTGTGCGCGTGTGCGTTTGCGTTAGCGTTTGCTCTCCTTTTATTGCTAGTGCTATTGCTGTTGCTGTTGTTGTTGCTGTTATTGTTTTTGTTGTTGGTGGTGTTGTCGTTGTTTTTGCTGTGTTGTTGTTTTTATTTTACTTTGTCAAAATGCGCGCACATTACTTATTGAAACCAAACAATTGACTGTCCAATTACATGTGTATTTAGCACAAAAAAGGAGGGAAAAAAAGAAAGAAAAAAAGACAGAAAATGACCGCGTGGAAGGAAAGAGCCAAGGATCAGATACTCAACCGCCACTTTTGGTGTCATCCAGTCAGATATTTGTGCTGCCGCCTGTTCTGTGTGCAGTAAAAGGTCACGCGAGTAGAAAAAAATAGAAAAAAGGGGAAAAAAGAAGACAAAAAAAAAGAAAAAAAAGGGATAAAAAAGGGGGAAAAAAAGAAGAGTAAAGTAAATGTGAAGTTCCCAAGTGACACACATGTGGCCGGGGGCAGGGAGCGGCGGGTAAATAACAAATAAGTCACGGTGTAGACAAATTAAGCGTCTGGTTCGTCCCATTAGAAAGAAATTTGAAAAAACAAACATAGAAAAGAGAAACTCCAAGAGATGTGTGTGGGTGTGTGTTTATTGAAAGTAAAGTAAATTTTATGTTGGCGTCTGTCTGTCTGTCTGTCTGTCTGTCTGTCTGTCTGTCTGTCTGTCTGTCTGTC
>NW_004798730.1:71480-73473 GCF_000002075.1 Aplysia californica | reverse complement strand
ACCATCATTATCATTATTATTATTATCCTTTTATCAATTTAGTGTAAGTGATTTCGAATGGTCTGCTCCTTCAGCTTCTTTTTCGTGCAGCTATTAGCGTTCACTTGTTCCCGACGAAATGTTATAACGATTATCGTATTGACTCACAATATAGGGCTGGGGATTGGGGGGGGGGAGAGAGAGAGAGAGAGAGAGAGAGAGAGAGAGAGAGAGAGACATAGACAGACGGACAGACATACATTCGTTGGAGTGGATCGGGCATACATCTGTGGTTGTGGCCAGTTCACTAATCACACGTTTGGTGCACTCAGTACTGGATGCACCTATTTGCACGCGATAAATCCTTAGAGGTATCCATAATTGATGGAAAGCTTGTCGTTGTAAAAGTGTGCAAGTCGAGTGTGGTTACTGTATCAGCGAGACAGAACTCTATAAGTACAAACCGTACCGCAACAACAGCAAGACCTCGACAAAAGGGAAACCTGCATCAGTACTAGAAACAAGAAATAAACACATCTGAAATATATTTTTAAAAAGGCCCTCTGTGTTGTAAGCCACAGTCTTACACTTACAAGGGAGGGAGCACAAGCGATTGTCGAACTTGGAACTGAACAGAGACCATAACACAAGTGCAAAAAAAGAGAGCCAACAACAATGAACATAAAACAGCGACAATATTTACAACCACACGCTCAAACCTACGACATGAAGTAGCTATTGACCAGGCCGTGTGGGGAAACTCCCATCCGAGGCACCGACACAACCCACTATTATCTTCATCTTACACACGGGCGTGTCCTCGTAGACTCTAAGTGAGCAAATTCATTTTGTATTCATGACATGATGCGCCCTAAGTGAATTCCTTTCTCACGGGAGACCACTGCAAGAGTTGACGCCAGCAACGTCTAGTTTCATGAATTCCTCCCCCCTCTCCTTTTCTTCTTTCGTTTTTTTAGAATTCAATCAGTCGCAACTCTAGATCGAGTTGGTTTAATTAGATTTATTGCTCGAAAATTGAATCTATGTTTGCGTAAAGTTTTCGAAAATAGTCTCGCTCGCAACATAAAACGGTTGACGGGATAAAATAAAATTGTGTTACCTTGCTCGAAGATGACCATTTTGGAGCTCTGCTGGGGTAGTAGTTGCCCGCGTTTGTTTGAATGCATTTTGGGGAATGTGAGGGATAAAGTGCTGATCAAGGATTCTTTTCAGAGGATCAACCCTTAAAGACAAATGTCTGCTGTATATTTGTATTGAAAAAAAAAGGAATCTTGTTCTGTCGACCATTTTGGAAAGGGGTTTAAGACATAAAATGTATATATATATATATTTGAAAGTTCTGTTTCTTCTAAATTATCACATTTACCAAGCGGATACTGGTTAATGTTATCGCTCGGTCTGCTATATTTGTTGGGAACGTGGAACATCAACTCAGTAAACAAAAAGGAGTCAAAGTTCTTTTAAACGAGACAGACATCGAACCAGTAAACTAAGTGTGTTTGCTTTGTCACACTAGTCACAGTGAAAGGTTTTTTTCAGTAACAGCCCCCGCCTCCTATTTTTAAAGACAAACTTTAAAAAGAAATCCACGCTAAAAGAAAGATCAGAAAAGGGACTGGAAAACAAAAGAAAATGATTGAGTTGGAACAATCCTCTCAAGTGGAGGTACAATCAAACCCCTGTTTTAGAATAATTAACAATGCCCTCAGGTTGGAATCGTGGCTCTAAGTGTAGTATTGAGCAATACGGACACGGTACAGAATGATTAGAAAGAAAAAGGGGAACAGCCCAGTGAGGATTAAGGCAACAGAAACCTCTAAGACCTGCTGGTTTTCCTCTGGTTTTGGGGTTAAAAATATCCCCCTCATTCTTTTATTCCTCTGAAACTATATCCCTTTATTTTACCTCTTTCTGTTCTCTCTCTCTCTTTCTCTCTCTCTCTCTCTCTCTCTCTCTCTCTCTCTCTCTCTCAATTTACTCTCTGCCCTCCTCC
>NW_004798730.1:66865-69075 GCF_000002075.1 Aplysia californica | reverse complement strand
GTAGAGTGCTCTCTTTCGCCTTTTCTGTCACTCATCAACAGATGAGTAAATGATATGTGCGCCCCGCCCATGCGTATAAACGAAAGTAAAGCACACTTGCAATAATGAGCCTCGGGAATGCATTGGTGACATTGCGAGCTAATGTTATGCTTTAACGTATGTGTGTATGTCTGATTTGATAACAAATATTTATAACCTTTTTATGTAGATAGAAAATTCTCTAAACCGAAACAGAATAGGTTTTCAGAATGATAAAAAGATGCCCACACTTACGTGGGATGATTTATCCCTTGAGTGTACTTCTAATCTAACTTGGCGGCCACGCCGTTCTCAAAGGGATGTCTTTTTCTCAGTTCCACGTTTCAATCCGCTTACAACATTAAACATTCACATTAAGGCGGTGATCACACGTAATGGCTCCACAATAGTGATAATACTCTTTTTTTGCCCTGCTTAGAACGTAAAATATTCAGACTAAGTCTGCTTTATTGGCGATTTTATGCACATTTCTAATATAATGAGTGCGTTTGTGAGCACCGCTCGAGAGCTTAAAGATTTACCCAAGACCACAACATTCAACGCGTTTCTTCCATCGTTTTCTTTGTCTTTATACAAAGACTAATTTGCGGTTGGTTGGCGGGTGCTCTGTTGTGGTTTGCTATTTTTTTCCTATCAAACATCTGTCGTCATTCTATCTCTCCTCCTTATTCTTTGTGTTTATTTCTCTCTTGTAATACCTCTAATCTTCAGTACTTAAAAGACCTGATTGTGTTGCAAATGCCGTAAAACTCTGACATAAACAAAAACAAACACAAGACAAGACTACAAATGTGCCACGCCTTTTGATGCTCAAATAGTATTGGTACTATGGCGAGATTGTGAATCAGTTCAACCAACGAGAATGCTTTATATTGCCCCAACATTATCATTCAAGGCTTGGTATGTGTCTTTTTCTTTTAATCACATTCACATTTTACTTTCCCCTTGTGATTGGGAGGCTGGTGCATTGAAGTCACGTCCCGTGGGTACTGTTCAGAGAAGAGAGAATGGTCCTGGAACTAGTAATCAGCTCACGATAGAGTGCCCTAATGGGCACGTTTAATGTAGCGCTCTTGATAGAAGTTCACTTGGAGTTTGAAAACAATTAGCATTATGGGAGCGTTTCCTCTCTTCCGATTCCGGTCTTTTGCTAAAGCCAACAGAATAAATTGCCCCCCGCCCCCCGCCCCGCCCCAACAAACAAACAAACAAACAAACAAACATCAAACAAAAACCCCAACCAACCAAACAAACAAACAAACAAAAACAAAACAATATTATAACAAAAGCAAAAATCAAACGTCACTCAGTGTTCCCTGTCCTTGCACGCTGCGCTTGAAGTCTCTTTGACATTTCCAGGTTCACATGGTTACTCGTCGACAGAATATTATACGAATAAACCTTTGGAAATGCCAACATGTATGAATTGAAAGTGTAGATCTAGTATTACCAATCTCGTTCAAATTTTCATTAGAAGAGCAATCTTTTTTCTTTTTTTTTTACGCTTCAAAATCTTTTCTGGTAGATTAAAACAGACACCCGAGTCTAATGATGCTTTCAAAGCTTTGTTTAGTTACGCATATTTATTATATCTTGTCACAAAAAGTCTGAAAGATGACGCGGGCTCCGCCTTGAAAAACAACGTATCGACTGGATTGTAATTAAATGAGGAAAATTAAAAGCAGAAACACATTGCGAAATGTGAGTTAAATATAGCAACTCGAAACCACAGCTAAATATTGGCAATTGATGCACAGGAATATTAACGAGGGAAGTTTTCTTTGTTGTTGGTGTTGTTGTTTTGTTGTAATTATCAGAGACGAAAGAAATAATGTTTTCATTTGAAAAGAGTGCTCAGAATCACAATTGGCAAAAACAAAAAACAGAAACCCCACAAAACAACACAGCATGACAAAACAAACAAAACAGTCTTTAAAAAACTCCATCCAACCAGTTGGCCAATGTGGCATGCTGTGTTTATCTCTCCCTCTCTTTATGGATGCCATTCGTTTCCTACCGAAAGCTCTAATGCCTGTGAGGACTCAATGGAAATCAATAGCAATATGGCTAATGGCTTTGCCTAACATTTTGGTAGTTTACATTATTGATGGGATCTGGCACACCTTTCCACCCCGTCCTTCCTCCTGTATCTCCCCCCCTCTCTCTCTCTC
>NW_004798730.1:62911-64188 GCF_000002075.1 Aplysia californica | reverse complement strand
AGACAGACAGACAGACAGACAGACAGACAGACAGACAGACGGACGGACAGATAGACAGACAGACAGACAGACAGACAAAGGCGATAGAGAGTGATAGAAAGAGAGAGACAGAGAGAGAGAGACAGAGAGAGAAAGCGAGAATGAGAGAGAGAGAGAGAGATGAAGATGGAGGACGGAGGACAGACAGACAGACAGACAGGTTGATTACCATTTAAAAGGGAGTGAGCAAGAGGCGTGACAGGAAGGAGTCAGTGAATGCAAGGTACGATATAGATTTGTTCAGCTTGCCTTGGTAGACATGAAATTAATTGGTATCTCGTGTGTTGTGTGTTTTCAGATGAACCTTTGTTTTTCACCTGATTGTTATTTCATCTTGTAACCCCAGCACCATCGTTAGACGGAAGGAATTTGAAGGAATAAAAACGGGAACATGTATTGCCTAGTATATGAAACAAGCAACAGCACTGTGCCAACGGTTCTGTTGAACATGGGAAAAAACGTACAGCAGATATTAAATTATACTTAACCAGCTGGGTATTTCCGTTCGATGAACGGCCTTTAAAGAATCGATCGTCTTGTCATTGTGGGACCAGTGCGCACTGCTTGTGAACGGAGGCCTCACTTGTTCACAATGGCGTCTTAGAAGACGGACTTTCCCAGGATTAGATTTAAACGAAACTAATGAAAAGTTGAAAGTTAAACTACAGTGACTTCAAACTCCTTTGTGCACCCTTTAAATGAGATCCTGAAGCACCGTTATTTTCTTCCAATTCGAAAGTTAAGTGGTTCGGAAGTTTTAGGCGACCGAAGTGAGGAACTTTCACAAATATAATATATAGATAACAATGTGTGAAAAAAAGGTTAAAGAAACTAAACGAAGCAAACACAATAGGATTGGTACTGTTGCTGCCTGTACTATAATCAGAGAGTTTACAGTAATACTGTAAACACTCTCTGCTATAATGACACCAAAGAAAGCCTTCCTGTGTCAACTCTGACTAATGAAGGAAGCAGTCTCCACAACGCTTTCTAAGCGGAGCGCTCGCCGCCTTCGCCGCTGCTATTTTCCTTATTTTCTTGCAATGTCGTCTGCTCTGCTCCATTGTCCATTCCAGTTAAGCTATGTCGCGTCTGCAAGTCTGGCAGCGCGGGAAATAACAAGAGTCGTATTATATTTCCAGTATCAGGTTGTATCTGCCCTCTGTTGTGTGCTGTCATGACGTCATGGCACTCGTTAGAGCAGCGATTGATGCTCTCCCGCAGGGATGCGGGGGGGG
>NW_004798730.1:59585-61030 GCF_000002075.1 Aplysia californica | reverse complement strand
TTCTGTCCCATGAGCCACCCACTTCTGTCCCCACGTCTGTCCCATGAGCCACCCACTTCTGTCCCCACGTCTGTCCCATGAGCCACCCACTTCTGTCCCCACTTCTGTCCCATGAGCCACCCACTTCTGTCCCCACTTCTGTCCCATGAGCCACCCACCCCGTGGACGCTTCCACAGAACTTCAACCGACAAAGGCGGCGTGGAGATTTGTTTCATTATTTTTTTACACCCATGTTGACATTTAGAAAGAGCTCATTAAGTTTGTAAGACAGCTTGTCTAGACACCCAAGGGATCTGGGGAAAAGATAATGAAGAGAAAGCTTAATCAATGACAAGCAGCATCAGCAGCACAACCACACGAGACCTCTCAATGTTAGGGTAGATGCTTGAATCAGTACAATAAATTCTGCTTAAATATCCGTTAGCGATGATTGGATTAGTGAAGAAGAAGAACGATGAACAAGTCTCAGTCTCTCATTCGAAAAAAATCCAATGTTTTTTTAGTTTCCATTACGGAGATGGGTTTAATTATCCTTGTAATTTCACGTCCTTTTTTTCCCATCCTCACAAAGGCCTTGATTTATTTCCCTGGATTGAGGTCGGAACGATATATTGTTATTGTTATTACATTAATGTCAATGAGATGCTTTTTTTTCTTCCTCTTGAGGAATGTTGTGAGAAGATTATTTTTTTAGGTTACAATGTGCAGATGTAGTTTATATTCTATTCTCAAGTCTATTTCCCAATTTATTTGATGGAAAAAAGATAAACAAAGCTGAAAATGTGTTTTAATGGATTACATAATGTCGGATATTTTTTCTTTCACTTTGTTTTCTGAAGTGAAACCAGGCAGTATTTTTAAAGATCTCAGGAAGCGTTTTTTCGTACAGGCCGAATCGTATTCATGTAAAGAAGTCAAAGCTTTATCTTTGTTACGCTTTTCAGCTTGCATTTTTAAAGTGCAGTTTACCAGATGCTGTTTTTCCGTCATGACTTTATAGTACTTATTCGTCAGTGGCCTAGTGGTTAGGCTCTCGGACTCGCAACCGTAAGGTCGTGGGTTCTAATCCCGTCAAGGGCCCGACGTTATGTCCTTGGGAAAGGCACTTTACACGAATTTTCCTCACTTCACCCAGGTGGGAATGGGCACACGGTGATAGGCTCTCGGACTCGCAACCGTAAGGTCGTGGGTTCGGATCCCGACAGGGGCCCGACGTTGTTTCCTTTGGAAAGGCACTTTTCACAAATTTTCCTCACTTCTCCCAGGTGGGAATGTGTACCCGGCTACAGACAGCGAACGATCTTGTCAGTTTGATAGTGTTTGAGCGCGTGAAATCTGCAGCTTGCACTGTATGCTTCCGCGGAAGCCGAGAATGCTTCGGAGTGTTCTCAGAGGGTCTGCTGGGGTAATAATAGTTGTAAAGCGCATAGAGCATGCTCTTGAG
>NW_004798730.1:53837-55443 GCF_000002075.1 Aplysia californica | reverse complement strand
ATCTATCTATCTATCTATCTATCTATCTATCTATCTCTTTCTCTCTCTCTCCATCATGACCATAATTGTGTTAAAACGCTGTTTTGTTACTGAAACAGACACACGCAGTTTTCATTTCAGGAAAACGTTTAGTTAATCTAAAAAACCGAGAGGCCCACCATAGATTTTTTAGATTGTGTCGGCACCGCCATATTTTGTGTTTAAGCGCTTCGCCGTCTCACACAAGAGATCTGGGTTTGATTCCTTAGTCTCTGGTGAGATGTAGTATTCCTCTAAGCCCGGTCTGGCCCCGACAGGCAGGGTTGAAGCTTACCTCTTTAATGATCTAAAGTGTGTCCATGGGGTCGTAAAACCACCTACATTAAAATGATTGCGTTGGCTTTTTGCGACTCTAATCAAAGACAGGAGGCTAAGAACAGGTTGTTATTTTCTTTTTCCTAAAGTTCAAGGGTTTTGTCGCGGTCCAAAGCCCATCAACACGAGGTGTAACTGCGATGAGAGGAGAACAGTCTCACAGATTGGCGTCCCTTTGGTGACATGTGTTGGCCCACGTTATAGCCTGAAACAGCTGAGCAGCCCATCTTGTTTTTCCAGCGTTTTTACTTAATTTTCTGTCTTCTGTACTCAAATGTCCTTGGCACTTCATTTCCGAGTATGTTTTCTGAAACTCAAAGACCGAACAACAACACATAAAAATCAGAAAGAAACAAAATAATCTCAAACAAAAGCAAAACGAAACTAGAAGGAAAAGGAAAATGGAAGGCCTCCTGCCAGGCCTTCCCACGGTCCAAGGGGCACGACTCGTCTCGTGGGCACCGACCGACTTGAGCTGGGCGCAACACGTGCTTCACATTTCCTTATTGCATCCAGATGTCTTCTTGCCAGGTTGGCCTAAGGGACGTACGTGGTCCCGCTCTTCGCGAGGCAGCACGATAGAAGACTAGGGAAAAGAACAGAAGGTGACAGAAACTCTCAAAGGTCACCGCTCGAAAAAAAAATCCCCCAAAAGTATGAATTTTCTAGGCCTACGTCATGCTGTTTGTTATTGACAGAGGAGACGTCATACTATTTACTGTATCCCGCAGAACTATAGAAAAGGACAGAAAGTGCAGGCAGGAGTAGATAGATAATCTTCTGTAGCAAAGGCCAAATATAATTTGGCCTCTGTCCAAGAGAATAATTACTCGAGTGTCTGTAAGGAATTGAGCACCATTCGTGATAGTTTTAGCGCATTCTAGCTCGAATGCTATATGTGCTTGTGATATCCAATGTTTTAAAGCATAAAGACGGAGTAGTTGTCACTCTTTTTAAGAACGTACCACTTTGAACGCAGAGATCCCTGTCTTCTCTGTATAATGTTATATTTTATGTTGCCTCTTGTGCGCTTCTTGGCGCCGTCTCGAAAATGCACGTACGTCCCCCTTTTGTATGTTCCTTACTTCTGTGCTTTGAGCTGTCTGATCGCTGAAAAACCTCTGGCAGTTGGCCGGGGACGAGAAAGCCATTAACTCGTGAGATTCCTTCTTGTATTTTCTCTGATGAAAACGAGGGCGACGTTGTAAGGTTTAGTGAGGCGAATTGTGTGCTGAGAGAGGGAACACCGGGG